>NW_028319125.1:60000-195000 GCF_062004578.1 Staurois parvus | reverse complement strand
TTGGGACATTTGTTAATGCCCCCAAAACGCTGCTCTGAAATCCAAATCCAAATGTGGCAATGTCCAGGGATACATTGACTAGAGTATAAAAATAATGGAAGATGCTTCTAAAAGCCGCGTTTTTCTGTACAAATGCATGAGGCCTTACAACTTACAAAGTCAAACTGCATGGCATGTGTTTGGGATATGGTATTGTGATGAAAATCCCCCTTGGGCTCTGAAAAAAAACCCCCCCAACAACCAGGATGTGCAATATTGACTCCTGAACACCTGTAACCAGCTCTAACCTTCCTCTGAAAAGCAATCCACCGCATATGTGAATGGGGGCTAAGTAATAAAACTTTCCAGGTTTCTTACCAGACTCTGCAGGTAATGCACCGACTGAACAAAGACCGAGACTTTCTGCAAAGAGACAAAGAAAAAGTTACTATTTACATAGCAGGTGGAAAAGTCCAGCAATATAATTAAAATACTGTATATATTTTTGAAAGCATTCTTACTTTACAGCATTCCTCCACACCTGCCCAGGGCTTTTTTGCAGCGGGAATGTGGGGGCAGGGGCGGACTGACCATTTGGAAACTCGGGCACTGCCTGAGGGCCCGGGGTCAGTAGGGGGCCCCATGAGATGCCCCTGGTATTTTTTCCATAGGCTTTTTTGAGTTTGGGCAAGGACACAGGGGCCCCATGATCCCCTATTGCCCAGGTGCCCTATGAGTTGTCAGTCCACCCCTGCATGGGGGAACGCAGTTCCAGCACCTCCAGCAAAAAAAAAAAAGATGGGGCCGAGGAGAGGTGCCGACAGCATCTGTTTTCGTAGTAGAAGTGTGGTCTGGCCGATCCCGTCCCAAATAGGGAGGCTTCTCTTCAGGTTAGGGAGTCTCTAGCCTGTCCCTTCCTGTCTGGAACTCCGCTTTAACTTGAACTCACCATTGTGTTGTAATAATAATCACATTCAACATATTTCTTGGATTTTAGAAATACATAACATTTACCTTGTTGCTTGCAAAAACAGCCTTATCCTGGGAGCAGGGGAGCCTCTGTTCAGCCCAGTTTGAAGCATTCTCAAAATTTGTGTTGGGGATCCAGCGCTTGTAGATGGCATTCACCGACCCGCCTGGAAGAGAGAAACTGCAGGGCTCAGAATGACCCAGAAGGAGTCAGAAGGTGGATTGTACACCTACTACTAGTATACTACGTATGTTATGTGTCTTCAGGTGAATAGAAGTGGGACAGTATTATTATACAGGATTTATAAAGCACCCAATAGTTTGCACAGCACTTTAAAAAGTAAAAGCAGACAGTACAGTAACAATACTATTCAATACAGAGGATTCAGAGGGCTCTGCTCAGAAGAGCTTGCACTCTAAGGGGAGGGTCAAGTGATTCAAAAGGTAATAACTCCAGGTGATGAGATGATGGAAAAAATTAAAATTAGTTAGTTAGAAGCAGGATCAGCTTCTCTGAGGTGAGTTTTCAGGGATCACCTAATTACAAAACGGACAGTTACAGCTATGACTTGCAGAGGCATGATGGAACTTGTAGTTCTGCAACAGCTGGAGAGCCGCAGGTTGCCTACCTCTGGCCCAGGAACAACCTCATAGCTGTATATCTGCAGTGTGAGATCTAGGATACTGCTGTTTCTGACTATAGCAGGAGATTTGTAGTGACATTTGGTGATGTCATTGATGTGCTACTCATTGTTCTCCTTGCTGGAGGATCTGAAATGAGGAGGCGAAGCCCTGACTGTACCAAGATGGCCACCTCCACACATAGACACAGTAAAGAACAAGGCATTGCAAGTCAGCAATGGGTAAAAGACCAGCTGGAGGGAGACCACAAGCATTAGCGGTAGCTGATCATTTGTCCTCTGTCTGCCTTTTTTTGGGCACAGAATTCAGAGTTCAGTTTCAATTGAAAAAAAAGCTTTGCTGCCCTCCAATTCTACTACCATACTACTTCTACTACTGCCATATTGAAGCTACTGTATATTGATGGGGTATAACAAGGTAATGTGCAGAGCCCTACAGGTTAATACTTTTTTTTTTTAAAAAATACTAAATGTCATGGCTGCTGTGCTTCTTCTTCTAACCTCAAACCTGGCAATAGCAAACAAATAGAAGTTGAAAATTCAATAACATTCAACATGCAATAAGTATGGAGCCAATGAAGTCAATGGATCAGCCAGAGAGCTATCATGGTCAATATCTGGATCAAATTTCACAATGGAGTCAGTTTTGTAGAACCCAATGGCTTTGGTCAGGCAGCTCTTGGATGACTAGGGGCCGAGGTGAACCTTGAGTGAGAGTTGGAAGCTTAGGGCCACACCAATAATTTCGGAGTCCAGAAAGGTTTTTTGATAGTAGACTAGATATAAAAATCCAACATTTTTTCTGGGTTTGTACCATACCCACTTCATCAGGGGTTGAGGTGCTGTCTGGAAAAGATGGCAGACATGGGGGATAAGACAGGCTACTGGTTGCAAAACTGGATGGTGGGGGTCTGCTACTGAGTGCAGCATGGGGCCAAAACCCAACACTACAAGAAGTCTTTGATCCTTTATCCTAGAGAATCCTGGGTTCTCTAAGTCAGGTTTGTCATAATTTAGGATTTTAGTGACAGGGTCACTTTATAACAAGAAAGGTTCTTCCTATACCTTCATTTATCTATACATACAGCATAAACTCTGTATGACGACATTTTCTGACACTTCTACTCGATTATCCTAAATACCGATAGCACCAACACAGAGAACCTTTATAGTCTGGAATATTACCTTCAATCTATTTTGTATCACAGCTAAAACCAGACTCATGTCCCTCTCCCTTTCCCTATCTCAGAAACTAAGCATGTGGGGGGGGGGTAACGACAACAATATTTAGCATCAAAATTCCAAAGCAGAAGCCTTGCCAGTCCCCAATCAAACTTCTATTATGTAGGAAAGAAAATTAAAATTAGACCTTCAGAAGAAAAAGCTTCACGCAAGTACAGAAAATAACCACCAAAAAGTAATTTTAGGGGAATATATAGCAGTACATATTGTATTTGTCAGAGACACAACTAAAAAAAAAAATAATAGAGAATATTTTTTTTCAGTTCGGCAAATATGAACATTTGCATTATTCTTTTTCTTCAGTAGGCGGCAGTTTAGGCATTTCCTTTTTTCAACTCTCACTTGGCTACCAAGCAAATTTTATAAACCTCTCTTAGCTAACCCACAGTGCTCTGGGTATACTTTATTGATTTTAGTAGGGTTGCACCAATAAAGGTAGAGGTGCCAATAGTAAGCATTTGCAGTGTTGGTATCTATGCAAATGCTCCGATACCTGAAACAGTGGTGTATTTAGGATTCATGCTGCCCTAGGCAGCACAAAAATTGGCTCCCCCCATTGATCAACAACTCCCCAGCACCCCCCACCCAAGAGAGCTTTCCACTACCACCGCCCCCCATATACTGGCAACCCCCCCCCCCCCACCCCGACAAGAGATAAGACACTCACCTTCCCAGCTCTGGACATCCCTGGGAACAAGAGTCAGGCTCTGCATACACCATCAAGCAGCCCACAGCCTCTCTCAGATCCCACCTTGTCCCCATTCTGTGTGTGTTCCTTCTTCCTTTCCTTATTTCGAGGACAGTGCTGCCCCCTTGAAAAATGCCACCCTAGGCAAATGCCTTATTTGCCTTGTGGTAAATACACCCCTGACCTGAAACCGATACCTTCAGACTCGGTTCTTTCAGCTGTCAACAGGATTCCCTGCTAACAGCTGAAATATAAAATTTAAAAAAAGCTGGCAATTACTGGAGCAGGACCGTAGTGTCCTTAACAACCAATTACTCTTTCAGCTGTAAGCGGGATTCCTCTGAAGTGTAAACAAGTCCAAGCAATGGAACTGTCAAAAAAAACAGTCTGACAATATTTATCAACAACATTGCTCAGCCTAAAACAGAAAGATAAAAAGAAACATTGTTTCATTTTGTATCTGTTTATTCATCTACAGCAGCGGTTCTCAACCTGGGGGTCGCGACCCCTTTGGGGGTCGAACGACCATTTCCCAGGGGTCGCCTAAGACCATCGGAAAACACATATTTCCGATGGTCTTAGGAACCGAGACACCGCTGCTGTCTCCGGCGATGTGTGGGCGGGATGATACGCTGCTCCTGTCACCTCCGTGATCGCTCAGCAGCTCCGCCTCCTCGCCGCTGATTGGCCACCGGAACTGTAGCTCAGGAGAGGCACACAGGCGGCCAATCACCGGCGAGGAGGTGGAGCTTGGAGAGGAGGAGCCGAGCGGCAGCGCGCGGAGATCGAAGAAGACCGAGGGAACTGCCGGAGCGAGTGAAGAGGAGAGCGGCCAGAGAAGGAAGACAGCTGACAGGTAAGTGAGAGAGCGAGCCCAGGCTGGAGCAGGGGTCAGCAAGGTAAGTATCATTGGTGTCAGTGGGAGGAATAGTGCCCCATCATTTGTGTCACTAATACCAACGATGGGGCACTATTCCTCCCCCCACTGACACCAACGATGGGGCACTATTCCTCCCCCCACTGACACCAACGATGGGGCACTATTCCTCCCCCCACTGACACCAACGATGTGGCACTATTCCTCCCCCCACTGACACCAACGATGGGGCACTATTCCTCCCCCCACTGACACCAACGATGGGGCACTATTCCTCCCCCCACTGACACCAACGATGGGGCAGTATTCCTCCCCCCACTGACACCAACGATGGGGCACTATTCCTCCCCCCACTGACACCAACGATGGGGCAGTATTCCTCCCCCCACTGACACCAACGATGGGGCAGTATTCCTCCCCCCACTGACACCAACGATGGGGCAGTATTCCTCCCCCCACTGACACCAACGATGGGGCAGTATTCCTCCCCCCACTGACACCAACGATGGGGCACTATTCCTCCCCCCACTGACACCAACGATGGGGCAGTATTCCTCCCCCCACTGACACCAACGATGGGGCAGTATTCCTCCCCCCACTGACACCAACGATGGGGCAGTATTCCTCCCCCCACTGACACCAACGATGGGGCAGTATTCCTCCCTCCACTGACACCAACGATGGGGCACTATTCCTCCCCCCACTGACACCAACGATGGGGCACTATTCCTCCCCCCACTGACACCAACGATGGGGCACTATTCCTCCCCCCACTGACACCAACGATGGGGCACTATTCCTCCCCCCACTGACACCAACGATGGGGCACTATTTCCCCCCCCCCTGACCCCAATGATGGGGCACTATTCTCCCCTCCACCACACTAACATCAATGATGGGGCACTATTCCTCCCACTGACATCAATGATGGGGCACTATTCCTCCCACTGACACCAATGATGGGGCACTATTCCTCCCACTGACACCAATGATGTGGCACTATTCCTCCCACTGACACCAGTGATGGGGCACTATTCATCCCACTGACATCAGTGATGGGGCACTATTCCTCCCACTGATACCAACGATGGGGCACTATTCCTCCCACTGATACCAATGATGGGGCACTATTCATCCCACTGACATCAATGATGGGGCACTATTCCTCCCACTGATACCAATGATGGGGCACTATTCATCCCACTGACATCAATGATGGGGCACTATTCCTTCCACTGACACCAATGATGAGGCACTACTCCTCCCACTGCAAAATTACAGTTATGAAGTAGCAATGAAAATAATTTTATGGTTGGGGGTCACCACAACATGAGGAACTGTATTAAGGGGTCGCGGCATTAGAAAGGTTGAGAACCACTGATCTACAGATAAATTGGATGAACTTCACAGATGAAGTCAGTTAAAAGCAACCTGTCAAGTAAAAAAACGTTTTTTGTTTTTTTTTTTTAAACTGCATCTCTGTTTAACCCCTTATTAACCCTTAATTTACTTTAATCAGCCCCAATTAACTCCTTATTCTCCTCCTCCATTCCCTTAATATTTACCAAAATTCTTTTTTATTATTTCATTTTTATAAACTATTAAACCTTTTTTCGTTTTTGTTTGCTTTGTTCATTAATATTTTTACACCTTTAATGTATATTTACACGTTTCACATAAAAAAAAAAGCGCAAAATTGAAAAAATAAATTTTTTCATTTGTAAATAACTCTTCAATGCTTTGTACCAGAATCATAATTTTAGTGTCATTTTAGTAAATTATCACTGCTCAAAAAAAGAAAAAGTGCCTTTTTTTTTTTTTAGTTTTGTTACATTAAAGTGGAGTTCCAGTCGCTCTGTGAAAAAAATAAAAGGCAGCAGCTACAAAAACTGTAGCTGCTGACTTTTAAAAAAAAACAGCCACTCACCTGTCCCACAATCCTGCGGTGTGTCCCCCGCAGCCCGTTTCACCAGCCATCTGGCGTTCCAGGTGCCGGCATCTTCAGTGTGGTCACCTGGCTGTGACAGCTTGCAGCTTCACAGCCGGGGGCCCACTGCGCATGAGCATGTAGCGCTGTGCTTCCTGAATGGCCCCGGAGTCTTCTGGGACCTATCATGTGTCCCAGAAGACTACAGGGAGGACAACTTCCACTTTCGATCACCTAGGCAATCGCAGCGGAAGTGGGAGCGGGTACCTGTCAATTTTGGGAGCCCGCTCCCCCAAGGTGAAAAACAAACAATGGGGAGCGGAGGACCAGTCTTTAAAGCGGAACTTCCCCTTTTGGGTGGAGCTCCGCTTTAAATTGTCTTAGGATTGTGAAAAAAATATAATTGTTGAAAGACAATATTCAAGAAAAGAAAGCCTTGTTTGTCCTTAAAGAAAAAAAATATATACAGTATGTATTATGTTGTTATCTTAAGTAATGATAAAGTTATCGCCAAATAAACAGGTCCATAGCAAAAATGTAAAAATTGCTCTGGTCCATAAGGGGTGAACAGGTGTGAGAGCCGAAGTAGTTAAGGAGCAGGGCCACTATGTCCTTAATAACTGGTGGGAATCGGTAATTGGTACCAGCAAGTGCAAAAAAAAAGAAGTATCGGTGTGACAGGAGTCACTTTGGGTGGGGGCCCATGGAACACAGCTCACTCTGGAGAGGTGGGGAGACCCCTGTCTCAGCTCCCCGTATCCCTATTATGTGTAAGTCACCCTGTGCCTGTTAGGGGTACAGGGTAATCTGTCCTAATATTGGGGTGGGGGGTTGTTGATTGTTTGATGTTATGTGGTTGTATCCCATTGTTCTATTGTGTCTTGCTCGGGAGCAACCTATTATGGGATGTATGTGTTTGTGTATTGACTTGGTGGTGGGTGTCTACAGCAGCCCTCCCCCCTGATGGGACTGTCTGCTAGTGTGTCTCTTGTTGCTAAAGGTAGATTGCCCCACCCTGTGTCATTATGCAGGGAGGGGGGATTGTTCCTTTGAATGTATATATCTTGTATCTGTGTTAAAATAAAGCAGTCTATTTCCTGGTTGTACTTCATGATTGGTGTCGTCTAGTCTTGTATGGTCAGCTGTGATGTCTGTGGTCGGTGTTCGGACGGGGAAGCGGTATTCTAACAGAAGTACCCAAGTGCAGTCTGGGGCCGGTTCTGTTACAATCGGTACTAATACTCGCTGTAAAATCGGTGTCGGGTCAGTGGTATCTCGCTGTAAAATCAGTGCATCCCTAGTTTTTATAAATTGCATATAATTTGCATACTTGTCTGATCACGTGAGAATGCACCATGTTCTGGGAGGTGAATTTCCATTTCAACACTTGGATTGATTCTATATTGGCAATGTCAGACCTCCAGCTCCATGGGTGCCTGTATAGTTCTGCCACCAACACCACTGGGGTAGGCAGAAGAAGCTGTACTGGACATGGAGCATGCAAGCACCCCACTGATGTAACTGCATTTTATCCTCCTATTGACATCAGGCCATTTGTTTCCACCCAGCAATCTAATGGGCGACATATTACATACGTCTGACCCCTGCACTGAAAGTGGTTTTTAATTGCGGTCTTGTGTTCCCACTAGGGGGATTCATCAGCTCTGGGCCTCTCTAAGACAGATACAGAGCAGAGAAATCTTTCAAATCGGGACACTGGTTGGGGTGACAGTTTCCCCTCATTTCCTTTTACTTCTAGTTTGGTTTCCAAGACAGGAAGTGATAGGAAATCTCCCCAACAGGACACAGGCAGGGAATAAAACTGACCCAAAACTGCTATGAGTTTCCTTTAATCACTCTGGGAACAGAAGTGCCATCCATACAACTGACTTCCACCATAGGAGGAGGACCCTGAGAAACATCACTTCATTTCATTGCTTAACTCTATACTATGGCTGGGAAGTGAGACAAAAAATAGGGAAATGGGGACATTCCAGAAACAAAAGCCCTCTGCAACTTTTTCCTGTTTTATGTCCTCTGAGAGGGAGGGGTCCATAGATATCTGAGACCAACAGAGGGATGGCTCAGATGTACCTAGGTCCTAGAGATGAGAAAGGGAAGCTGAGGTACCTGGGTCCTAGTGAAGAGGGTGAAGGGACATAGGCCCAGGAGAGGGGGGTAGTAGTACCTGGGGTCTTTGAGAGAAGAGAAGAAGTACCCGAGTTCTAGAAAGGGGAAGGCAGCAAAGGTATTGGGGTTCTACAGATTGTGTGTGTGGGGGGGGAGGGCAAGGGCCCAAGTTTCTAAAAAGGGTTGGCAGCAAAGGAGCAAAGGTATCTGAGCTCTAGAGAGGTGGGGGGTCTTGGAGAGGGGAGCAGCAGTACCTGGGCTCTGAAGGGGAGGGGGGGGGGTTGGGGCAGAGGTACCTGGATTTTAGAGAGTTGGGGGAAGCAAAGGTTCGTGGATCCTATGCTAGTGAGGTGAGACCAAGGGACCCAGGTCCTAGAGGGGCAGCATTACCTGGGTCACAGGAAGGGGGAAAAGCAATACAAGGTCCAAGGTCAGGAAAGGGGTCAGAGGTACCTGGGCCTTAAAGTGTAGGTAAAGGCCCTTGGGTCCTAGGGAAGTGGGGCAAAGGCTCCCAAGTCCTGGGGGAGGGGGCATTACCTTGGTCATAGAAAGTGGGAAAAGCAATACCCACACCTAAGGTGAGGAAAGGGGAGGGGGCAGAGGTACCTGGGCCCTAGAGAGTTGGGTAAGTAAAGGCCCCTGAGTCCTAGGGAGGTGGGGCAAAGACACTCAGGTCCTGAGGGGGGGGGGGGGGCAGCATTACCTGGGTCAAAGAAAGGGGGAAAAGCAATACTTAGGTCTAAGGTCAGGAAAGTGGCAGGGGGCAAAGGTACCTGGGCCCTAGTAAGGCAGAAAGGGGGGAACAAAAGGGTCCCTGGAAAGGGAGAAACAGCATTACCTGGGTTTTATAGAGGGGGTACTGCAGCATCAGGGTCCTGGGAGGGGGGGGGCAGCAGAAGTACCTGGGGGGTATTAGTGAGCGGGGATATAAAGGGCCCTGAGTTCTAGAGAGGGAAGGATGCAGCAGTACCTGGGCCCCAAAGGGAAGGGGGCAGTAGTACTAGGGTCCTAGAGAGAGAGGGAAGAGTCTTAGAAAAGGTACTTTGGTTGTAGTGAGAGGGGGGCCCCAGGCGGGTCAGAGTACAGTTGGGAGTTACGAAGGCAACATTGCCGACAAAGGAATCGATGTGTTCAGATATGACTGTGCAGGATACAATGTGACTCACATGGCCGGCTCTTTTTATTCTTACTGTACAAATAATAATTTCATAGTCACTTCCCCGCACAGAACAATGCATGAATCACACTCAGGCCCCACGCTGTTCAGCTTCCTTTACAACAACTATTCCGACATTCAGATGGGAACGTGCTGCTGAATGAAATTCCACCATTACATACCAAAGGATTACACTGTCCTTGTATGATTCTCTATCTAGAATTACTCTAACCGGGCTTCCAAAAACAATCAATGCAGGTCCGGCTTCTCTCCTGACTCCACCCTGAGCTGCACTGAGCATCAGCATCAGCTTTGGTTTAGATATGTGCATTTTAAATGATCCTAAATACAAAGGAGGTTTTTTACATATATATATACATACATATACACATATATACATACTGTATATATATATACACATATATATACACACACATTGATATATACACACATATATATATATATACAGTGGGGATCGAAAGTTTGGGCACCCCAGCTAAAAATTTGTATTAATGTGCATAAAGAAGCCAAGGAAAGATGGAAAAATCTCCAAAAGGCATCAAATTACAGATTAGACATTCTTATAATATGTTAGATTTTATTTCCATCATTTACACTTTCAAAATAACAGAAAACAAAAAAATGGCATCTGCAAAAGTTTGGGCACCCTGCAGAGTTAATATCTTGTACTGCCCCCTTTGGCAAGTATCACAGCTTGTAAACGCTTTTTGTAGCCAGCCAAGAGTCTTTCAATTTTTGTTTGAGGTATCTTTGCCCATTCTTCCTTACAAAAGTCTTCCAGTTCTTTGAGATTTCTGGGCTGTCTGTCACGCACTGCTCTTTTAAGGTCTATCCATAGATTTTCAATTATGTTGAGGTCAGGAGATTGTGAAGGCCATGGCAAAACCTTCAGTTTATGCCTCTTGATGTAATCCCCCTGGATTTCGAGGTGTGTTTAGGATCATTATCCATTTGTAGAAGCCATCCTCTCTTTAACTTCAGCTTTTTCACAGATGGCATCAAGTTACCATCCAAAATTTGCTGAAATTTTATTGAATCCATTTTTCCTTCTACTCGTGAGATGTTCCCTGTGCCACTGGCTGCAACACAACCCCAAAGCATGATTGATCCAACCCCATGCTTAACAGTTGGACAGAGGTTCTTCTCATTAAATTCTGTGCCCCTTCTTCTCCAAACGTACCTTTGCTCATTCCGGCCAAAAAGTTCAATTTTAATCTCATCGGTCCACAGAACTTGTTTCCAAAATGCATCAGGCTTGTCTATATGTTCATTTGCAAAGTTCAAACGATGATTTTTGTGGTGAGGACGTAGAAGAGGTTTTCTTCTGATGACTCTTCCATGAAGCCCATATTTGTACAAGTATCTCTTTATAGTGGAATAGTGTACCACAACTCCAGTGTCTGCCAGATCTTTCTGGAGGGATCATGCAGACAAACGTGGGTTTTGAATTGTTTTTCTCACAATCCTGCGAGCTGTCCTGTCTGATATTTTTCTTGGTCTTCCAGATCTTGCTTTAACTTCCACTGTTCCTGATGACTTCCATTTCTTAATTACATTCCGAACAGAGGATATTGACATCTGAAAACGCTTTTCTATCTTCTTATAGCTTTCTCCAGCTTTGTGAGCGTCAACTATTTTCAGTTTCAGTTTTCTAGACAACTGCTTAGAAGAACCCATGGTGCTGATTGTTGGGGCAAGGTCAGATGAGTCTGGGCATTTAAAACCTTTGAGATTGACATAACCTGGTCTTCCCAGACGATGATTGAGAACAATCCATGACACTGGCAGGTCTCAGCTTGGCAAAGGGGGCAGTGCATGCTATAAATTCTGCAGGGTGCCCAAACTTTTGCAGACTCCATTTTTTTGTTTTCTGTTATTTTGAAAGTGTAAATGATGGAAATAAAATCTAACTTTTGTTGACATATAAGAATGTCTAATCTGTAATTTGATGCCTTTTGGAGATTTTTCCATCTTTCCTTGGCTTCTTTATGCACATTAATACAAATTTTTAGATGGGGTGCCCAAACTTTCGATCCCCACTGTATATATATATATATATATATATATATATATACACACACACACACACATATATATATATATGTACACACACATTATATATACACACACACATCTACATACATACATGCACACTTACACACACATACACACATACATACATAAACACACACGATGAGCGTGGAAATGTCTTGGTGTCTATTACAGCCAATATCAAGGTTTGATTCCTCTTTAAACCCGGCCCGGTACATTTGAAAGACCTCATGAAATGTGTTCTATACAGGCAAAGGCTGAGCAGATCTCTCGGGCATCTCACATTTATGGGTTTAAACTACCAGATTATTTTTTTCACTCTGGACAGCCTTTTTTGCAGTTTACACACCTCTGCCACACTACACGGCCAGGCAAGCAAGGCTCCCATTTCATAGTATCACCATATAGCTTCCTGCGTCACCCTCTACCTGGTCCATTGGACAAGGATCCGGCATCTTCTCCGTCCACTTAGAAGAAGGGGGACCCTGAACCGGGATATAGCAGTGATCATAAACCACAACACTTCCTGTGCAGAACTACAACTCTTTGGATGTAAGTTTCATTAGTCTATTTGAGTATTTCCCTGTGCTGTGAAATAGACCAAAATAGTAATAGGAGTAACTGCTCCCCATTTAATGGTGCCAGCCGGAGGAATTGTGCCCCATCGTTGTTGTCATTGGGCTCCATCGTTGGTGTCATCAGGAGGAAATGTGCACCATAATTGATGTAATTGGACCACATCATTGGTGTCATTGGGTGGAAATGTGCCCCATCATTTATGTCATCAGGCCCCATTGTTGGTGTCATTGGGTGCCATCATTTAGGTCATTGGTCCCCCATTGTTGGTGCCTTTGGGAGAAATTGTGCCCCATTGTTGATTCCAGTGGATGAAATGGTGCCCCAAGCAAAGGACATCATCTGGCCCCCAGGCCACAGTTTGGAGACCACTGGTTTAAAGGAAGGACACGCCTCTTCCATCTCTCCTGGGCAGGACTGCCGGTTTCCTGTTCTGGGACTCTTCTGGGAAGGCCGTCCACAAGGTTTAGGAGGGTGTCTATGGGAAGGTTGGACCATTCTTCCAGAAGCACATTTGTGAGGTCAGGCACTGATGTCGGGGGAGGAGGCCTGGCTCACAATCTCCACTCTAATTCATCTCAAAGGTGTTCTATTGGGTTGAGGTCAGTCATGTTGGAACAGGAAGGGGCCATCCCCAAACTCTTCCCAGAAAGTTGGGAGCATGATATTGTCCAAAATGTCTTGGTATGCTGACGCCTTAGGAGTTCCCTTCACTGGAACTAGGGGGCCAAGCCCAACCCTTGAAAAACAACCCCACACCATAATCCCCCTCCAACAAGCTTTACACTTGGCACAATGCAGTCAGGCAAGTACCGATCTCCTGGTAACCGCCAGACATGTCCATCGGATTGCGAGAGAAGCATGATTGGTTACTCTAGAGAACACTCTAGAGTGCAGTGGTGGCGTGCTTTACACCACGAAATCCGATGCTTTGCATTGCACTTGGTGATGTTAAAAAGGTTGGGAGAACCACAATCGGGCTCAGGGTAGGATTTCTGCTGCTGTTCCTAATTTTGAGATATGGATTGCGTGCACGCCGGAAAATAATTACACGGACAACTGTCCAGTACAACCACTTTCACATCATCTCATCTCTGTTTATTGCAGGGCGGTGCTTAACCTTTTATACATAGAAAACAATAGAGTATACGTCACTATTACGTATATACAGTCACATTCTGAAAGGCACATTTTGCTTGGCTGAAATATAGGAGAAATGTAGAAACTTGATGCTTGCTTCTCATCCCGTTATCTCTTCACCCCCCCTCACATTCCCAAAGTCTAAGTAAAAGGTCCTCTCAGTGCGAAGGGAGGGGTTGAGAGCATCGCTCTGAACAAAACAAGTTAAGGAGGACTGCAAAGCCCAGCAGACAAAATATATATATATATATATATATATATATATACGCACAACACATATATTTAGAAATATAAAAAAGTATAAAAGTAAATATGTATAAAATGTATATTTTAAACAGGAAACAGAATAGGCATTTTACCATATCCATCACAATGTAAGGCTTGGATGCAGCTGCTTGTCCATGGAAACCCATTTTATGAAGCTCTCTACGCACTGTTGTTGTGCTAATCTGAAGGCCACACCAAGTTTGGAGGTCTTTAGCTATTGACTCTGCAGACAGTTGGTGACTTTTGCGCACTGTGCGCTTCAGCATGCACTGACCCCGCTGTGTCATGTGACGTGGCCTACCACTTGGTGGCTGAGTTGCTGTTGTTCCCAGTTGCTCCCACTTTGGTATAATCCCACTAACAGTTGAGCGTGGAATATTTAGTAGCCAGGAAATGTCACGGATGGACTTATTACACAGGTGACAACCTATCACGGGACCATGCTTGGAGTCACTGAGCTCCTGAGAGCGACCCATTCTTTCCCCAATGTTTGTAGAAGCAGTCTGCATGCCTAGGTGATGATTGTATACACCTGTGTCCATGGAGGGGATTGGAACACCTGAATCACATGATTTGGAGGGCGGGCCCAATACGTTTGGCAATATAGTGTATATAAATTGCAGAGCTATCCCTCCTATGAAACTGCTTCTATGTGCGCGAATGCAGGCAAAACTGAATACCATGAGGCTATTTTCTCTCCAGGCTGATTGCTTTTCTTTTCTGTACAGAATAGAGTGATGGAGGAAAATTATTATTATACAGTATTTATATAGCGCCAAAAGGTTTGCTCAGTGCTGTACATTATAGTGGGGGACAGAACATGAGACAATACAGTAACAGAACAGTATATGAGGGGTTCGAGGGCCCTGCTCCTTGGAGCTTACAATCTAGGAGGGAGGGGGTAGAGGTACAGGAGGAAGTGGCTGTGGGGGATGGAGTGGTAGGAAGAGTGGAGGAGATCGGCAGTTAGGTGAGGGTGGGGTAGGCTTCCCTGAAGAGATGGGTTTTCAGGGTGTGCCTAAAGGTGAGGAGGGTAGGTGACAGTCTGATGGATTGGGGTAGGGAGTTCCAGAGGATGGGGGAAGTCCTGGAAAAGTCCTGCAGTCGGGCGTGGGAGGTGGAGACCAGGGAGCTAGAAAGTAGGAGGTCTTGTGAGGAGCGAAGAGTACAGGTTAGGTGGTATTTGGGTATCAGGTCAGTGAGGTAGTTTGGGGCAGTGTTATGAATGGCTTTGTATGTCCGTGTTAGTAGTTTGAATTTAATGCGTTGGGCAATCGGAAGCCAGTGGAGGGAATGACAGAGGGGGTGGAGCCAGTGGAGGGAATGACAGCGGGGGTGGAGGCCAGTGGAGGGATTGGAAGAGGGGGTGGAGCCAGTGGAGGGAATGACAGAGGGGGGTGGAGCCAGTGGAGGGAATGACAGAGGGGGTGGAGCCAGTGGAGGGAATGACAGAGGGGGTGGAGCCAGTGGAGGGGATGACAGAGGGGGTGGAGCCAGTGGAGGGAATGACAGAGGGGGGTGGCAGATGCGGAGCGGTTGGTAAGGTGGATGAGTCTGGCCGCTGAGTTCAGGATAGACTGAAGCGGGGATAGCCTGTGATGAGGTAGGCCGGTGAGGAGGGAGTTGCAGTAGTCCAGACGTGAGATAATGAGGGAGTGAACGAGTTGTTTAGTAGTGTCTGGGGTTAGGAACGGACGTATTTTGGAGATGTTGCGGAGGTGGAGCCTGCATGAGTTTGCCAGCGATTGGACATGGGGTTGGAAGGACAGGTTTCAGTCTAGAGTGCCACCTAGGACTTTGGCTTGTGGGGTGGGACTGATGGTGGCGTTGTTGGTCGTGATGCAGAGGATGGGGGGGGGGGGCTCGGGCTGGGAGGAAAATTAGGAGCTCGGTTTTGGAAAGGTTCAATTTGAGTAAATGGAGCGACATCCAGTCTGATATGTCGTTCAGTAGATGGGTGATACGGGCGGAGACTGAAGGGGTGAGGTGAAAATACCATATTATGGCCACTAGATGGAGATAATAATAAGTATTTTCCATGATCATCTGCTTCATCTAGTGGCCATTATGTGGTATTTTCCTGATTCACTCTTCTGTATTAAAAATAAAACCCAACCTGGAGAGAAAGGAGCCTAACAACATTCAGTCCCCCCCCACCACACCCACTCGCACAGAATAAATGTAGGTGCAGTTTTACAGGATGAATAGTTCTGTCACTGTTTGTTTTTTCCAAATCTACCCCTAATTGATGAAGAAAAGAGAAAAACAAAAATGATTTTGCTCTGGCACAGTTCATACGAAATGGTTTTCAGATCTCAGAGATCTAATACGGTATGTATATTGAGTGCCATGGAAAAGAACTTGTATTCTGTCATCTCTCAGCAGTCAAGTAAGCGTTTCTATATTTGGCCGCCGACAATACAATGTGCTGCACTACGATTTCCCTTCCCGCAGCTCGGCAGCTATTTTCAGATATCAATTTTCTTCATTGAGAATGACGGAGGGAGGTTTTTTTTTTTTTTTTCTTTTTATGAATAGAGGAATTGAATGGCTGCATATTTGAGATGACTGCAATGAAACAGCTCTTTACTTCCGTTAACTATCAGCTCTTAAAACGTGTGGCATGTGGTCTGGACCCCCGAATTCTCAAACGCTCTCTTGCCATGTAGCCCCCTGTGAAAATGGGCCCCGGGCGGAAAAAGCAACTTAAAGGGAAGTGTTCTTGTTGCCATAGTAACTGCTTTCCTGATGTCGAAAGGAGGTGAATGGCCGCTGTGGGAAATTTAGATGAGGGTTGAATGGGCGTACCTGACTTCTGACTTGGGCTCCAAGTCGGTATTTGCATACGAGGTGCGACAATGTAATTCCTGGAATAGACTGTAAAACATTGTTCGTACCTATGCACTAGTGGCTGATGCCACCTTCGAAGCAGTCCTTTTGACTCCTCTAGGAGCCGATGCCGGAAACATTCCCGGAATTCACTTTCTGGAAAGCTGCACAATATCTTTGCCGCAGTGCGCTGGATGTCTGGAATGTCGTCAAATCCGTGTCTTTTTAAGGCATTTTTTTAATTTTGGAAACAGCCAAAAGTTGCAGAGTGCGAAGTCAGGGGAATGAGGTGGGTGGTCAAGTTTCAGAATTCAGTTTGTGCAGGAGCATTGTCATGGTGGAGAATCCACTAGTCAGGCCAGAGTTCCAATCTTTTCCTCTGAAAAGATTCCCATAACGTTTTCACGTTCCACATTTGCATCCATCCTTTGTGTTTTTGGCTGCCCTTTTCTTGCGCCATCATGGACATCTTCCCACCCCTCCTTAAACCGCCTTTGACATTAAAAAACACTTGATTTCTTCATGGAATGTTCACCATAAGCCTGTTGTAACAGAGGTAAAGTTTCACTTGCACACTTTCCAATTTTCACACAAATTTTGAAATTATCCCACTGCTCCAGATTCCTGTCGCTCATTTTCCGCCAACAGCGCAACGCACACACCCGTTATTTCTTCTACTGCTCCATAAAGACCGAGTCAACTGGTCTGCGACCCAGGAGAGTGCAGGTTAGAACATGTCAGAACATGCTCGAGTGCCAATGGCCGTGTGACTCACCACCATTGCCGCGGGTATTCCGGGAATTAAATAGTCAACTTGTATGCGACCGATTATAGCATGATTCGCTGTAGAAGTAACAGGCGTTAATGAACGGCTTAGGGTACTTCCATGCTGGAAAATCAGTATTCCTGGACAAAATTTCTTGCATTTATTTTGTACGTATGCGAGTGAAATAAATTCTACCTTTCGGAATGGAATTTTAACCTCTTCAAATTAAATTTTACATTTACCAATTAGTTTGCGGCTCCTCCTTTCAATGTCCATTTTTGTAGGGGGGGGAGGGGACAAGACCTGTAAATGTTTCTTAAAGTGGTTGTAAACCCTCACACATACCCAGGGCCATTGCTTCCACTAGGCAGCCACCTAGGGCGTACTGCCACCTAGGGGCGCCTGGGCAAAGCACAGCCCAGCACTCTGTGGAATGATCGTCCAGCTGAGGTGTCTGGGGCCAGTGTAGCAGCTGAGCTGCAGTTCCTTCCAGTGTTCCTCTCAGACTCAGTCCCTTACTGCAAGCCGGCTGCTGATCACTGTGGAGTTCCAACCCTTTTCTTCCCATTCATAAGTAAAGACAGAGCTGCGACTGCGGGGGAAGGTAACGTCTGCCTCTGATGTCTCATGTCTGTGTGAGTGTGACCAGGCCAGCCGGCCATCCATCACATGTACAATGTGTCAGTGAGTGATGACATCCCACAGCCTGCTCTTCTAGTTCCTGCTGATCTATGTCAGTGTTGGTGGTGTGTTGTGTCAGATCTGCCACTGTGTGGGATCGCTCAGTTCAGGTGTTCTCTGTGTGTGTGTGGACCGGGCTGCCTGCTGTCACAGTGTTTTACCTCCCCCCATTGCCTGGGGAATTCCAGCCTGGGATCTGTCAGTGTGTGGATCCATCACCCTCCACTCACTGCAACTTTCACCCTGCCACTGCCAGTCACAGATACAGCCCATTCAGGACATTTATTTTGCTTTAATATTGGTGTTGGTGGCATCTTATGGCACTTATTTTTGCAAATTAAAAGAAATGTAGCAGTTTCATGTTTTGTTGATTTCATGCTTTCTAATGTTTTAAAAAAATTACTTTTTTTTGGGGGGGGCGCAAGTAGCTGGTCTTGCGTAGGGCGCAATAAAGTCTAGCACTGGCCCTGCACACACCCAGTAAAGTGACTTGCTTCAGGTGATACACAGAGGTTAAACAAATCCTCGTACATAAGTTGTACCTGTTTATCTGCTGTATTCTCTTCACTACAGCCCTTCAAAGTACAGAAGCTATACAGCTTATCTGAGCCTTCAAAAAGCAGAAGGTGGGGAGCTGAAGTTACACTCTGCAGAGATCAGTGAGAGCTGACCGGTGGGAAGGGATACTCTCCCTGCACACTGGAACAGAGCTGAGGCTGTCAATCACAGGCTGTGTGCTGAAGTCCCCCCCCCCCCCCTTTGTTCTCTTGGTGTCAGGAAAACTTGTCAGAAGTGACTTGTGCTGAGGAGTGAGGCAACAGGGAGATATTACACTTAGTGTTCTGGATTGAGACAAGTACACACTAGAGAAGGATATGCTTTGTTCATATTTCATGTCTAAGGTTTACAACCACACCAGCAACACTGCAGGTTTTTTTTCTCATCTATATGCAGCGCATGTTTGTACAGACACATTGAAAACAATGGGCCGCATTTAGTTCAGTAAAAAAACAAAAACAAAGCCTTGTGTAAGAGGCTTTAGGTCACACTGTATCTTCAGCACTTGAACATTGTGAGGGAACATATATACAATGATAGTGAATACATATTCATCAGACATTGCGAATGCATTTCCATCCACTCCCAGCGGCATGTTTGCCTGGGGCGGCAATTTTCAGGAGGGCAGCACCGCCCCTGGAAAAAGTGACACAAGTGGTAATGTCTGAGCTCCACCATGCTCTGCCAGGATGGCTGCACACTGCTGGAGGGTGGCCAGCTGCTTCTCGCAGTCCAGTTATTAGTACTTGAATCAGGTGGCGGTGATGGTGGCAGTGGTGGGGGGGTTGCAGTGTCAGTGGGTGGTGGTGGCAGAAACTGGTAGTGAAGGGGGGGCGGGGGGCCACAGGGTGCCTGATTTTACTATTGCCTAGGGCTGCACACAGAATAAATACACCACTGTCCACTTCCCTGTTACAGCCAGGTCTCTAAATATGCCCATGGGGTACAGTAAATATGCCCATGGGGTACAGTAAATATGCCAATGAGGTACAGTAAATATGCCCATGGGGTACAGTAAATATGCCTATGGGGTACAGTAAATATGCCAATGAGGTACAGTAAATATGCCCATGGGGTACAGTACAGTAAATATGCCCATGGGGTACAGTAAATATGCCCATGGGGTACAGTAAATATGCCAATGAGGTACAGTAAATATGCCCATGGGGTACAGTAAATATGCCCATAGGGTCCAAAATGAAAGGGTTAATTCACCTTTACCAAAAAAACACCTCTGCAGGTCTGTAGATAGAACAAACTATACAACTTGGACCAAAGTTAAATAAATAATGCCCTTGCTATAGAGGTAGGCCATTTCCATTCCTCCTGAAGCCCAACTGAAAAACTCTCAGAGTCAGATGACATCATCCCGTCCTACCTTGCTGCTAGGAGGAGAAAACCAGCTACACTTAACAAGCAGTAAATATGGGTCAGTTAGGTCCTGTGCAGGGGCGGACTGACAACTCATGGGGCCCCCGAGCAAAAGGGGATCATGGGGCCCCTGTGTCCTTGCACACACTCAAAAAAGGCTATAAAAAAGGTACCAGGGACATTTCATGGGGCCCCCTACTGACCCCGGGCCCTCGGGCAGTGCCCAAGTGCTCGAATGGTCAGTCCGCCCCTGGTCCTGTGCTTTACTGTACTTATCTCAACATTTCCTCCTACATATCATTCCCCCCTTCCTGGATGTGAAGAGTTAGGCTGTCTGTGGATACTGCCAAGTCAGCAGGTGACCATACCCTCTATGTCAGGGATCTCCTCGATCCCTGCCGCGATGGTCCCGGCGCAGGCGCACTGCTCCGCCCTGTACACGGGCACTAGGTCCGGGCCGGCCGCGGCGTTCGAGTTCGCGCATGCGCAGTAGAAGCCGCGGCCGCCCGCTGAGCACCAATGGCAGCGCAGGGCGGGATATTTAAAGGTCCCTGAGCTGTCATTTCTTTGCCTTCTGGTCTTACCTGCTTCCTGTGATCCTGTACCTGTCCTAGTAAGTTTATTGACCCGGATTGTTTATTGACCTGCTGATTTCTCCTGCCCAGACCCTTGCTTGCCTGACCTCTCTCCCTGGATGCCCCTCATTAGATCTGACCTCCTGTTGCTGACCTGGCGTGTGACCCGACGATTCTCTGCCTGCTCCCTTGTACCTTACCGTCCTCTACTTTACCGACTCGGCCTGTCTGACTACGCACTTGCTCAGCCATCCATCCATCCATCCCATCGGGGTCACCCGACCTCCTCACATCTGGCTCTCCCTGGTTGGAGCCCCTGGCGAACACCCTTACCACTGACAGGTGTGCTCAGTAGAGGCGACCTGGTCTCGGGGTACTACAAGTCCATCCCCACCATCATGGGCCCTGGTGAACAAGTACCCTGGGGCTTAGACTCCGCGCTCTGGGCACGCCTGACCAGTGGAGTGCTAGTGGTGCCGCTCGGCGGTCCCTCACAGTACCAGAAGGCCATGACTGAGCCTCGAGGAGGACTCTCCCCGTTGGACGAGGTTTGCAGGCACCTGGCTACCCTGACGCAAGCAGTAAACACATTACAGGACAGATGTCTGCAGATCGAGACCTGCACCATATCTGTTCCTGTTTCACAGGCCCCGGTTCCTGCACCACCGGTCGCAGCAGCCCACGAGCCGGCTCCTGGGCCTTCCACATCACTCCCTATGGCGGAACCCCGAGTACCCTTACCCGAGCGCTTCCATGGGGATCGCACACGCTTTCGGTCATTCCGTGACTCCTGTCTGCTCTATTTTGAACTGCAGCCACGGACCTTTTTGACAGAATCGGTGAAAGTGGGGTTTGTTGTCTCCCTGTTGCAGGGTGAACCCCAAGACTGGGCCCACCGACTAAGGGGAAACAATGATCCTCACCTGGTTACGGTCGACAGCTTCTTTAACGCCATGGCCATCTTATATGATGACCCACAACGGGCGGCCTCGGCCGAGGCCACATTATACGCACTCCGACAAGGTCGGCGGGCGGCTGAGGAATACGCCTCTGACTTTAGGCGCTGGATGGGTGACACTCGTTGGAACGAGTTCGCACTTTTGCACCAGTTTCGTATGGGCCTTTCTGAGGCTCTGAAAGACGAGCTCGCCCGGGTGGAGGTGCCCGAGACATTAGAGGACTTGATTGCACTCACCATTAAAATTGACCGTAGGCTACGGGAGCGCAGATTGGAGAGGTCTGGTCAGGGTCGCGGAAATCCCTGGGGGTCATTTCAGGGATCCGGTCAACATACTAGGCCAAGCATCCAGAACCTGCCGTTTGAAGATGCTCCCGAACCCATGCAGCTAGGCCTGGCACGGCCTAAACTATCGCCTGAGGAACGCCAGCGCAGACGCTCCCAGAATCTGTGTCTGTACTGCGGCGAAGCTGGTCACATGGTGCGTTCCTGCCCGCAGAAACTGAGTAAGTTCACCTCATCTTCTTTATCTGTTGGCAATATGAATCCGTCCCAGTACTTAGTTGTGCCCCTCTCCTTTCAGCTTTCAGAAAGGACCGTGGAGGTGATGGCCATAGTTGATTCGGGGGCATGCAGCTGTTTTGTGGATATCAATTTTGCTCACCAGCAGGGTATCCCCCTCCGCCCAAAGGAGAAGGGGTTTCACATCTTTTTGGCTGATGGTTCCCGGATAAAGTCAGGAGTAGTTAACCAGGAGACCCCTTCCATTGTGACTTCCATTGCCGGTCAACACCGGGAACTCCTCCGCCTGGATGCTATTGCATCACCCCTTTTCCCAGTCATTCTGGGGCTCCCTTGGTTGCGGGCCCATAACCCCCAAATTGACTGGGAAACTGGGGTTGTCTCGTTCCCTTCCCCATATTGTCGGGAACTGTGTCGAACTTCGGGCCCGGAGGTCCCCCAGGTCCTCCTGTGCTCTGAAGGGGATGACAGTCTAAAACAAGTGATTCCTGCAGCCTATCATAAGTTTCTTGATGTGTTCAGTGAACGGGGAGCAGATGCTCTACCCCCCCACCGCCCATATGACTGTCCTATTGATCTGTTGCCCGGTTCTGAAATTCCGTTCGGGCGAATTTTTCCCCTTTCTGAGCTAGAATTAGGGGCCCTGAAGGACTATATTGAGGACAGCCTCCGAAAGGGATTCATCCGTCCCTCCACTTCCCCAGCAGGTGCAGGGATCTTCTTTGTAGAAAAGAAGGACAAGACTTTGAGGCCATGTATTGACTATCGGGAGCTGAATAGGGTCACCATTAAAAATCGTTACCCATTACCACTGGTACCTGAATTATTCCAGAGCTTAAAAGCTGCAGTAGTATTTACCAAGCTGGACTTAAGGGGAGCCTACAATTTGGTTCGTATAAGGGAGGGGGATGAGTGGAAGACGGCCTTCCGCACCCGTTTCGGCCATTTTGAATACCTGGTCATGCCTTTCGGGTTGTGCAATGCGCCAGCCACCTTCCAGCACTTTGTAAACGACATCTTTAGGGACTTCCTGGACATCTTTGTCATCGTCTACTTAGACGACATTTTGATTTTCTCATCCTCCCTGGGGGAGCACAGGGTATATGTAACAAAGGTGTTGGGGCGGTTGTGGCAGCACGGGTTGTACGCTAAAGCAGAGAAATGCTGCTTTGAACAGGCTAGCGTTACATTTCTGGGTCTGATTATCTCCACCACGGGGGTCGCAATGGACCCTCAGAAGGTCTCAGCGATCCTAGATTGGCCTGAACCCACGGACAGGAAAAGCGTCCAACGTTTTATTGGGTTCGCAAATTTCTACCGGAAGTTCATCAAGAACTTCTCGGGTCTGGTCTCCCCCATCACTCAGTTAACTAAGCTTGGGACGCGATTCAGATGGACGCCCGAGGCACAGGAAGCTTTTGAAGCACTAAAAAGGTTATTTACCTCGGCACCCATTCTGGGTCATCCCGACGCCTCCCTGCCCTACATCTTAGAAGTAGATGCATCAGAAAACGCGGTTGGCTCCATCCTTTCCCAGCGGAAGGGCGCCAAGGAATTACTTCACCCAGTAGCATTCTTCTCACGGAAACTTACCCCTGCGGAGAGGAACTACGACATTGGGGATCGCGAACTACTGGCTATCAAAACCGCTTTAGAAGAATGGAGGTACCTGCTGGAAGGTGCCTCCCATCCTGATATTCACGGACCACAAGAACCTGGAATATCTGAGGACGGCCAAACGTCTACGCCCACGACAAGCAAGATGGGCATTGTTTTTCTCGAGGTTCCAGTTCCACATCACATACAGGCCCGGCTCGAAAAACACGAAGCCTGACGCGTTGTCACGCATGTACGAGGACACCAAGGAGATCCCAGTACCCGACACTATTCTTCCTGCAGGAAATTTCTTGGCCCTCCAGATGAACCTTCGCTCCGAGATCCTGAGAGCGTCCACAGCGATGTCTACCTCCGATGGGGCCCCCCTCCAGAACAAGGAGGGACTCCTATGGAGGGAGGACCGGATTGTGGTGCCGGAGGATGCCCGAACCTTAGTCTTGGGACATTGCCATGACCATCCACTGGCAGGACATTTTGGGCCGGTCAAGACCCTGGAACTTCTCCGACGTTCCTTCTGGTGGCCAGACATGGCCAAGGATTGTAAGAACTACGTGGGCTCCTGTGCCATCTGCCAGTGGAACAAGCCTTCAAGAAATAAGGCGTGGGGCCTGCTACGTCCATTGCCCATCCCTGAACGGCCCTGGCAGAAAATCTCTATGGACTTCATAGTCGAGCTTCCACCTTCACTGGACCACACAGCAATTCTCGTGGTCGTGGACCGCTTATCCAAGATGGCCCATTTCATCCCTTTACGGAAGACTCCATCAGCAGCCGAGACGGCGCAAGTCTTTATTCGAGAGATCGTTAGACTGCATGGGGTTCCCGAAGACATCGTCTCGGACCGAGGGGTGCAGTTTACCTCGCGGTTTTGGAGGGCGTTGTGCAAAGCCCTGGATATCAAGCTGTCCCTTTCCTCGGCATTTCACCCTCAGACCAATGGTCAGACCGAAAGGACCAATCCGACCCTGGAGCAATACCTGCGATGCTACACATCATTCTCTCAGGACGACTGGGTGCCACTTCTCCCTTTGGCAGAATTCGCGTACAACAACGCTTGCCATTCAGCAACTGGGCAGTCCCCGTTCTTCGCCAACTATGGGTTTCATCCTGTCTTCCTCCCGGACTTAGTCCCGGAATGCCCGATTCCAGCGACACAGGATGCACTGACCTTCTTCACCTCCAACAATAAGAAACTACAGGAAGCCATCCGTCAAGCCCAAGAAGACTATAAGAGGGCTTTTAATAGGAAGCGAAGAGGGGACCTGGTGTTGCAGCCCGGAGAGAAGGTTTGGCTGGCTACGTCAAACTTGAAGATGCTCTGCCCGTCAAAAAAGTTGGGACCTAAATTTATAGGCCCTTTTTGCATCAAACGGATGGTCAATGAAGTGGCCTATGAACTTGTTCTCCCTGAGACACTCAAGATCCACCCTGTCTTCCACGTGTCCCTGTTGAAGCCGGTAGTCCCTGATGCCTTCCCGGAACGGGAATCCAGGCCCCCGGAGGCCGTAACGGTTGAAGAGGAAGAAGAATTCGAGGTGGAGGCAATCTTGAAGTGCAGACGAAGGGGGGGCCAGACCCAATTTCTCATCAAGTGGAAGGGCTACGGCCCTGAGGACAATTCGTGGGAACCAGCCCATAATGTCCATGCACCTAGACTTGTCCGGAGGTTTCTTTGTGATCACCCGTGGTGGAGAGATCGGGTGGGCATCCGGAGGTTGCCCGTAGGGGGGGGGCAATGTCAGGGATCTCCTCGATCCCTGCCGCGATGGTCCCGGCGCAGGCGCACTGCTCCGCCCTGTACACGGGCACTAGGTCCGGGCCGGCCGCGGCGTTCGCGCATGCGCAGTAGAAGCCGCGGCCGCCCGCTGGGCACCAATGGCAGCGCAGGGCGGGATATTTAAAGGTCCCTGAGCTGTCATTTCTTTGCCTTCTGGTCTTACCTGCTTCCTGTGATCCTGTACCTGTCCTAGTAAGTTTATTGACCCGGATTGTTTATTGACCTGCTGATTTCTCCTGCCCAGACCCTTGCTTGCCTGACCTCTCTCCCTGGATGCCCCTCATTAGATCTGACCTCCTGTTGCTGACCTGGCGTGTGACCCGACGATTCTCTGCCTGCTCCCTTGTACCTTACCGTCCACTACTTTACCGACTCGGCCTGTCTGACTACGCACTTGCTCAGCCATCCATCCATCCCATCGGGGTCACCCGACCTCCTCACATCTGGCTCTCCCTGGTTGGAGCCCCTGGCGAACACCCCTACCACTGACAGGTGTGCTCAGTAGAGGCGACCTGGTCTCGGGGTACTACAAGTCCATCCCCACCATCAGGGGCCCTGGTGAACAAGTACCCTGGGGCTTAGACTCCGCGCTCTGGGCACGCCTGACCAGTGGAGTGCTAGTGGTGCCGCTCGGCGGTCCCTCACACTCTATGATTGGGTTTAAGGAAGTATGTCAATGCAAAAAGTGGCATTAGACACAGAATAAGGTGAATAGTGAACAGGCTGCCATAATGTGATGCATGTTAATGAATTGGCACACCAGCTCAGTGCGTTATCCAACTCGCCATTTATTTCAAATAAAAAGTAGGCGATCATACTCAAACGTGAATGCCTAAAAGGCCCATCGTAAATGCAATAAAAGACCTCAACCAGAACCGCTCTGCACACCCCAGGTCGGCTTAGATGACATCCAACAAGCTCAACCCAGACTCCAACGCGTTTCAAGGGTATACCGCCCTTCCTCAGAGCACAAAAATTCTACAGTTCTCCTTTGGAACAGCATCCCTCATACTCAGTTTTGGCATAGAGTCCCTCTTCCTACACTAGTAGTGTCCAAACTGTGACTCCGGGGCCGAATGTGGCCCTCTGCTTGCCTTTATCTGGCCCCTGGGTCACTATTCCACCAGCTGGCATCAATCAATGTCACCATTATTCCCATTGATACCAACAATAGGGCCGTCTTCCTCCCATTAAACCAATGATGGGGCACTTTCTACTTCCACTGGCCACAGTCTGGCCTCCCTAAAGGACAGTAAATTGTCCCTTTGTTTAGAAAGTTTGGAGACCCCTGCCATACACCAATCTGTTGCATTGCGTAGAGAAATCCCATCACTAAAAAGAAATATGGTTGCTGAGCTCTTCTTCTGAAAATGCCAACTTCCCGGCTTTTTTGACAGACGCTTGCCTGGAACAAGTACAAGAAAATCTGACAGTTCTCCAACTTTCGCTGGCTGCATGCTTGATCCTTGGTTGCAATTCCAAAGTAATGAAAACTGACCCAGGCCAGACGATGATCACTTACAATAGAAGCCAGCCACAGCGCCCCCCATCATCTACTCATGGCAGGTGCAATTTAAGAAAATGGCATTCTATATGATGGGCAGGGGCGGACTGACCATTTGGAAACTCGGGCACTGCCCGAGGGCCCGGGGTCAGTAGGGGGCCCCATGAGATGCCCTGGTACCTTTTTCATAGGCTTTTTTGAGTTTGGGCAAGGACACAGGGGCCCCATGATCCCCTATTGCCTGGGGGCCCCATGAGTTGTCAGTCCGCCCCTGATGATGGGCATTAATACGGTTCATTAACAAACCTCGTGGATTGCGGATAGATCTCACCTCTTCCTGCAGCATCTATATATATATATATTTATGCAATAAAAAAAGCTCTACTTACTGAGGAAAAGAAGCAAAAGCCAGATCTGTATCGGGTTCATTCTTCACGGCGGTGTCTCGCACTTTGACCTGCACCGTGTCAGGTGACAAGACGAAGGACAGCCGAGAATTCTGCTGCTTAAGCACAAGTCACAGTTTCCTTTGGTTTTTAAAGGTCTGATTCACAGAACACCGAAAATGCAATTTTTAAAAGTCATAGTCCAACCTTCGGAAAAAAATGTAATAAATGCATCAACACCGATAAATTGTGCATTGGTTACATTTTTGTATTCAGGCCTGTAGAGCATTGCGCCCACGATCAGTGCGTGGCGGGTGCAATGTACAGGCTATCGCAGTGCCTGGAGTGGTACTAAATGCAGCTTTTACAACATTAAAATTAAAAAAGAGGTTATACCTACCTGCTCTGTGCAACAATATTGCACAATGTGACCCATTACCTCTCCTTATGTTAGTGCCCCGCCAGCGCTGGCTGCTCCTTCATGTTAGGGGGGCACCTGTGGGGACACGCTCCCGAGCTGGGCTGTTTGCATCCATAGACACACACAGTGCAGGCTGTGACGAGTGCGGCGTCAGACTCCAGCCCTTCTCACCAAACTCGTGACCGAAGGACTAGCCAATCTAAAACCGCACTGTCACGTGCGTAACAATGCCACGCCCAGCTGTACCCTGCACAAAGATTTTCCAGCTAATGGACCACAATCGAAGTATCGGCAGCCTGAGAGCGATTGTTACTGGGTCAGGTTAATTACGCAATTAACCCTTCACACTGCCACCACCTCCTTTTTGTACAGAGAAAGAGGAAACTCAGCAATATTAGCAATAACACTATGATGGTTGGATAATCCTCTGTATACCACTGTCAGGCCGGTTATACAGAGGGTTAAACAAACACACACAGTAGCGCTCTTCAGCGGCAGGAATTCGTAACTTGCATTAAAGAGCTTTGGAAACAGTTCACCATTTTCAGAAAGTAAGATTTATCACGAAAAGGTCAAAAGGGTGCAATAAAAATATTTACAGAAAAAGATGTAGCCAATATATATATATAAATATACAGCGAACAATAGCACAGCAAAGAGATTATAGAACGGAATTTAGATAAAGTACTTGCCAGTCAGCCTTGATTTAAGCAGCTTCCAAGTTTTCAGAGCCAAAGGATGCTTTTATCTCCCACTGTCAGTTTCGATGTTAAAGCAGGCAGATCTTCAACTCTCACACACTCAGCCTAGCTTAGCTTTTTCTAGGAGCTCCACAGGGTGTCTCCCTGGAGCAGTAAACCAATCGCCTCATTTGGGGAGGGAGTTTGTAGGTGGAGACCCAAGCTATGGCCAAAAACTCTCATAGCTTATATTATGGTTCCTAATGTACCCTGGATACATACAACATCTTATCCACGAGTAGATTATTACGCAGAATCCCCTGCTGAACAGTTAGACATGAATCACGAAATATTTGCTTGAATGGTTCAGAAGATATAATTTTCTGCTCTCCGGTATATGTCAGATAGGGGTATAATATACCAGGGAATTTGTATTAATGTCAGTCGTCCGAATATGTGCTCCATGTTTGTGTAATTATGTAAGTTATGAAGATATCCCTTATATGAAAAAGTGAGTTTTTAAATGGAAGTCTGTTTTTTGACCCCTTGGAATGTCTGTTGAACTCCGTGAAGGACTTGGTTTACGCTTTTACGATCCCTTCTAGCAAGAGTCTGGTAGACATCAGGGCCCCAGCTCAGTTGTGGGATTTATAGCCAGGATGCCCTCCCATGGAGTTTGATGCCTGTGATCTCTGCATCAAACAGACCACATGTCACTCAACAGAGAGGGAGGGGGGATGAGGGAAGCTGCTTTGGGAGTGAGAGATACAAGATGGAGGGGTTTTGGAGCAAAATGGATGACCGCGTCCATCTCTGTATGCCCAATTGCTACACAGGCAAGTCCCACCCCCATTCCCACCCCAGGATTTGACTGACAGTAGCAGGAACCTATGGCTTCCTCTGCTCTCAGAGTCTTCTGGGAGAGCAGAGCGGTCCTGCAGCTGGTGAGAAGAGGCAGGTAATCGTTTAGGGATGGGGGGGATTGTTACCTAATGCAGGGTATTAAGGCAAGAAAACCTTTAGGAGCACTTTAACCCCAGACTCAGGTCTAAACGGAGGTTCAGGCCTCCTGTTATGGGGTTGGAAGATGTAATAAATACAAGTGCAGTGACACTGCCACCCTACTGATTGCAAGCTCTGCTGAGTTCCTCTGTCATGATCGCAGATGGGACTTGTAGTATCGTAACTGATGGATCGGCAGATGGGACTTGTAGTATCATAACTGATGGATCGACAGATGGGACTTGTAGCATCGTAACTGATGGATCGGCAGATGGGACTTCCAGTATCGTAACTGATGGATCGGCAGATGGGACTTGTATCTTAATTGATGGACAGGCCGGGTATTTTCCTGGTGGGCCAGGGCTTCCGGGCCACACGGCCTAAAAAGAACAGCCTGTTGATGACCGGGCCACATAGTGGAAGGTGAGCGGCAACTGCAGTCCAGACAGGGCTAACACAGACAGCGACAACCACTCACCTCCCACTATGCAGCTATGCCTGAAGCAGGACCAGGAGGAGGTGTGGCAGAGACGGCTCCAGGGACACGCAGCAAGCACCTGCATGGGACACAAACCTCCTGGGCCAGCCGCTGCAGATACAGCGCCAATGAAAGGACAATGGTGGCCTCTCTCCTTCACCGGCTGGCACACTATGACAGCTGCGCTCAATGGTAGGAAGGTAAGCACACTGAACAAACAGTCCCGCTATGTAGCGGCGGTGCAAGGGTGGACTGAGATGTCTCTTTGCTGGACTGGGATGTCTCTATGCTGGATTGGGATGTCTCTTTGCTGGATCGGGTCATCTCTTTGCTGAATATATAGGGGGCACTATGATTAGAGAGAAAATGGGGGGGAATGACTGCAAGGGGCACTGTGATGGGGACTGTGATTGCCAGGGGCACTGTAATCTAAAAGGGCACTGTGATTTAAAGGGGACAGCACTGTAAAAGGGGCAATGTAATCAATACAGTTCCCCTTTACAATACAGTCCCCTTTATAATATCACAGTGTGGAGGACCGACTCCTTGAATATTCCATTCCATCGCCAACTTACACCCCTCCCCCCCCCGGCTACTCAACCTAAAATGCATGGGTCCATTTATTGCCCCAGTCTGGACCTGTTGATGGACTTTCTGAATGGAGGACGCAACTGTGCGGGCAGAGTTGCTCATTTTAAATAATAGAATATAGCACCCTAGAAGCACCTAATGATTCAGATAAGCTAACATGGTCTAAAAAGTAGAGTAAGCCTTGAAGTTATATGTTTTGGAGAATACATTATCCATGCAACATTGGCATGCACATTTTTTTTCTTTACATTTCTTTAGTTCCTAGTTTCTGGCCTAGGCATTTTTCTTTTTTCATCTGGAGAAGGGGCTTATCTTTGCTAAGCACGCCCTCCTGTCTGCATGCCTGAGCTAAGGGCAGATGGATTCCAGGAAGTAAATGCTACATGAATCATCCCCCCTCATTCAGGATGGCCACAGCTAGAAATGCTAGGGGGATGCTTTTCAAAGTGATTTCTCAACAAAATAGAACATGGAGACATGGATGGATGGGGGAGATTGCTTTGAATATTAAAAATGAATTAAAAAAAGCGTTTTCAGTTTGTGGTGCTCAGATACAGTTTAGTTCCACTTTAAGTCTGGAGCTATGCAGTTGGATTTAGAGGGAAAGGTTAATGTTTGGTTTAACAACGAAGGTTTGCACGCTCCTGTGGCCAGACCATGGACAAAAGATTTACAGGTTCTTAAAGCGGAGCTCCACTCAAAAGAGGAAGTTCCGCTTTAAAGACTGGTCTCCCGCTCCCCATTAAGGATTGGCACCTTTGGGGAGCGGGTACCCAAAATTGACAGGTACCCACTTCCGCTGCGATCGCCTAGGTGATCAGAAGTTGTCCTCCTACCCTCCCTCCCCGTAGTCTTCTGGGACACGTGACAGGTCCTAGAAGACTACGGGGCCATTCAGGAAGCTCAGCACTACATGCGCATGCGCAGTGGGCACCCGGATGTGAAGCCGCGCGCTGTCACAGCTGGGTGCCCACACTGAAGATGCCGGCACCTGGAACACCAGACGGCAGGTGAAACGGGCTGCGTGGAGGAGACCACAGAATTGTGGTGCAGATAAGTGGCTGTTTGTTAAAAGTCAGCAGCTACAGTTTTTATAGCTGCTGACTTATTTTTTTACAGTGCGACTGGAACTCCGCTTTAACAACCAGCAAAATAGCTCTAAAACAAGTCCTCACTGACCTCTGTAGCAGCAGACACTGTGCAATATTCATCTTCAAAGTTCACAACAGAGACTCAGAAGTTAGTTTTCAGATTAGCTTCAAGCATCTGCTGTTTTTTTCCAATAGAAGTCCAAATGTCTGCTGCTTCAGACATATGGAGGGAGGAACTGTGATTTCTTAGCCCCTGTTAATTTTGAGGTTTAATTTCTCCTGCAGCTACAGAGGTTGGCTTTCTTTAAAGTGCATCATACCCAAGAAACCTTCTCTCTGTAACATAAGGCTGGGTGTCCTGCCATCAGTAAATGTTTTGTCAGTAAAACAAATGCTGCGGGAGGTTGGCAACACTGACATGAGGGGAGGTGTTGTGTAGTCCATAGAGATAACTGGAAGCAATGCTAACTAATAACAGTCAATACAGGCACAGTAAGTGCACAAGATTTCTGGCAGGATCAACGGGTATTTAATTATTGAACAGATACAGAGAGGAACAGAAGTATTTGAACACCCTGCGATTTTGCAAGTTCTCCCACTTAGAAATCATGGAGGGGTCTGAAATTCACATTGTAGGTGCATTCCCACTCTGAGAGACAGAATTAAAAAAAAAAATTCAGGAAATCACATTGTATGATGTTTAAAGAATGTATTTGTCTTGCACTGCTGAACATAAGTATTTGAACACCTAAGAAACAGCAAGAATTCTGGCTCTCAAAGACCTGTTACTTTGCCTTTAAAAAGTCCACCTCTACTCCACTCATTAATCTAACTTAGTAGCACCTGTCTGAGCTCTTTAAAGACACCTGTCCACCCCACAGTCAGTCAGACGCCAACTACTACCATGGGCAAGACCAAAGAGCTGTCAAAAGACACCAGAGACAAAATTGTGGACCTCCACAAGGCTGGAAAGGGCTACGGGGCAATTGCCAAGCAGCTTGGTGAAAATAGATCAACCGTTGGAGCAATTGTTAGAAAATGGAAGAGTCTAAAGACGACTGTCAGTCTCCCTCGGACTGGGGCTCCATGCAAGATCTCACCTCGTGGGGTATCACTGATGATAAGAAAGGTGAGGAATCAGCCCAGAACTACAAGGGAGGAGCTGGTCAATGACATGAAGAGAGCTGGGACCACAGTTTCAAAGGTCACTGTTGGTAGAACACTACGCCGTCATGGTTTCAAATCATGCATTGCACGGAAGATTCCCCTGCTCAAGTCATCACATGTCCAGGCCGGTCTGAAGTTTGCCAATGACCATCTGGATGATCCAGAGGAGGCATGGGAGAAAGTCATGTGGTCATATGAGACCAAAGTAGAACTTTTTGGTCTAAACTTCACTCGTCGTGTTTGGAGGAAAAAGAAGGATGAGTTGCATCCCAAGAACACCATCCCTACTGTGAAGCATGGGGGTGGTAACATCATGCTTTGGGGGTGCTATTCTGCGAAGGGGACAGGACGACTGCACTGTATTAAGGAGAGGATGAATGGGGCCATTTATTGTGAGATTTTGAGCAACAACCTCCTTCCCTCAGTCAGAGCATTGAAGATGGGTCATGGCTGGGTCTTCCAACATGACAACGACCCGAAGCACACAGCCAGGATAACCAAGGAGTGGCTCCATAAGAAGCATATCAAGGTTCTGGAGTGGCCTAGCCAGTCTCCAGACCTAAATCCAATAGAACATCTTGGGAGGGAGCTGAAACTCCGTGTTGCTCAGCGACAGCCCCGAAACCTGACAGATCTAGAGGAGATCTGTGTGGAGGAGTGGGCCAAAATCCCTGTTGCAGTGCAAACCTGGCCAAGAACTACAGGAAACGTCTGACCTCTGTAATTGCAAACAAAGGCTTCTGTACCAGATATTAACACTGATTTTCTCAGGTGTTCAGATACTTCTGTTCAGCAGTGCAAGACAAATACATTCTTTACAAATCATACAATGTGATTTCCTGAATTTTTTTTGTTAATTCTGTCTCTCAGAGTGGGAATGCACCTACAATGTGAATGTCAGACCCCTCCATGATTTCTAAGTGGGAGAACTTGCAAAATCGCAGGGTGTTCAAATACTTCCGTTCCTCACTGTACAGTATAACAGAAACACCTTATCCTTTGGCTGCCAGAGCCATTTTTTTATTTTTTTTCCACTCACGTTTAAAAATAATATTTAAGGCCTGAAGATTAGTTAAAACCCCCAAATATTATCTTTTCTGGAAACGTATACCTGTACAATAAAACGCTGGTAGTTCCAACATTTATGTTACACAACATTTGCACAAGGGTTTATTAACGTGGAACTGCACTGCATCTGAGTACTACAAACCAAAAATACTATCAAATGTCTATTATTTGAAACACACTCCTCCATCCATCCATGTCTCCATGCTTTATTTTGCTGAGAAATCATTTTGAAAAACACCTCCTGGCATTTCTGGCAGTGGCCATCCTGAGTAAAGGCAGATGATTTATGTAGCATATACTTCCGGGAATCCCTCTGTCTTTAGCTCAGGCATTGGCTGAGCTGAGAACTCTCCCTCCTCTCCTGAAGACTCCTGGGATGTGTGATATTTGCCTAGGCACAGAAAACAGGAAGTAAATGAAGGAATGCAAAAAAAAAAAAGTAAAACAAGTCAATAGAATATACCTATCTATTTATTTACTAATGATAGCAGCATAAGGATTAGAAATAGTTCATGTTGATTGAGAGAGTGAAGTTCCGCTTTAAATGCCCCTTAAAGGTTAGGGACTGATGTGAATGTATAACATATATGTAAAGCGCTGCGTGAATTGAGCGCTATATAAGTACCTGAAATAAATAATAAATGCTAATTTTCATAAAAAAATACACTAAAGTTAGTTTTACAGCATACAAATGCAATATATTACCCCATGTTTTGGTAAAATATAAAAGATGAGGTTGTGCCAAGTAAATAGATACCCAACGTGTCGAACCTTGAAAATTGCGTGTAAAGACGGCACCAAACTTTGATTGGGGGGGGGGAGAGAGAGGATTAAGGGGTATAAAATGATGCTCAAAGCTCCAAAATGCTCAATATCCAAACTCCCATGTTTTCAACAGGGGCGGACTGACAAACTCATGGGGTCCCCGGGCAATAGGGGATCATGGGGCCCCTGTGTCCTTGCCCAAACTCAAAAAAGCCTATGAAAAAGGTACCAGGGGCATCTCATGGGGCCCCCTACTGACCCCGGGCCCTCGGGCAGTGCCTGAGTTTCCATATGGTCAGTCCACCCCTGGTTTTCAATCGTACCTGCTTGAAACTTCAAGCCCGAAAAAATACATGAGCTCCTTTTGAGCTACAAGCTTCAAGTGGTTTTGGCCAAAATAAACTTCATCAGGAGGACGTGAAAATGTGGGAACACAAAAAAAAACACACACATGAAAATGCAGAGATTTCCTAGTAACTAGCATTTGATTGGCTAAAAGCAGTTAACAAAAACCCTCAAAAAAAACCAAAAACACACGTAAGCCACATGCAAAAATCCCTGTAAAATTGCTAGAAAAAACCTGCAAAATGACTAAAGACGATCAGTTTAAAATTAAACTAAAGCTTCACTGTTTACTGTGAGCTGGAATTTTTTTTTTTATCAACCCAAAATACGCTACCAGTGACGTCCTGAGGCAGGTGCAGTCCGCACGGGATGACACCGACCACACGGGGTGACACCGGACCCGCTCCACAAAAAGGTAAGTTGTAAAGCAAGCAGACGATCCCTGCAGGATCGGTCCGATCCATCCTGCGGGGATCATCGGCTTTCTTTACAATTTACCTTTTCTTGGAGCGGGTCCGGTGTCACCCCGTATAGGTTACATGCCACAGGGATCGTCGGGATCAGGGGCGGACTGACAACTCATGGGGCCCCCGGGCAATAGGGGATCATGGGGCCCCTGTGTCCTTGCCAAAACTCAAAAAAGCCTATGAAAAAGGTACCAGGGGCATCTCATTGGGCCCCCTACTGACCCCGGGCCCTCAGGCGGTGCCTGAGTTTCCAAATGGTCGGGATGCAACCTATATGGGGTGACACCGGACCCGTTCCAAGAAAAGGTAAGTTGTAAAGAAAGCCGACGATCCCCGCAGGATGGATCGGATCTGCGGATTGAGCATAATGGATTGGAGTCCGATCCATTATGCTCAATCCACAGATCTGATCCATTCTGCGGGGATGGTCGGAGGGGGTGTCACCAAGTGTTACCGCACAATGTGACACTAACCCTAGGGACGCCTCTGCGTGCTACCCTAAATTTATATATAAAATGTGAATATGAAATAAATACTAACTGAAATATGTGTAAAATGTTTATTGTTGCTGCTAATCACGAATGTACAGTCAGGTCCATAAATATTGGGACATCAACACAATTCTAACATTTTTGACTCTATACCCCACCACAATGGATTTGAAATGAAACAAACAAGATGTGCTTTAACTACAGACTGTCAGCTTTAATTTGAGGGTATTTACATCTAAATCAGGTGAACGGTGTAGGAATTACAACAGTTTGCATATGTGCCTCCCACTTGTTAAGGAACCAAAAGTAATGGGACAGAATAATAATCATAAATCAAACGTTCACTTTTTAATACTTGGTTGCAAATCCTTTGCAGTCAATTAAAGCCTGAAGTCTGGAACGCATAGACATCACCAGACGCTGGGTTTCATCCCTGCTGATGCTCTGCCAGGCCTCTACTGCAACTGTCTTCAGTTCCTGCTTGTTCTTGGGGCATTTTCCCTTCAGTTTTGTCTTCAGCAAGTGAAATGCTCAATCGGATTCAGGTCAGGTGATTGACTTGGCCATTGCATAACATTCCACTTCTTTCCCTTAAAAAACGCTTTGGTTGCTTTTGCAGTATGTTTTGGGTCATTGTCCATCTGCACTGTGAAGCGTCCAATGAGTTCTGAAGCATTTGGCTGAATATGAGCAGATAATATTGCCCGAAACACTTCAGAATTCATCCTGCTGCTTTTGTCAGCAGTCACATCATCAATAAATACAAGAGAACCAGTTCCATTGGCAGCCATACATGCCCACGCCATGACACTACCACCACCATGCTTCACTGATGAGGTGGTATGCTTAGGATCATGAGCAGTTCCTTTCCTTCTCCATACTCTTCTCTTCCCATCACTCTGGTACAAGTTGATCTTGGTCTCATCTGTCCATAGGATGTTGTTCCAGAACTGTGAAGGCTTTTTTAGATGTCGTTTGGCAAACTCTAATCTGGCCTTCCTGTTTTTGAGGCTCACCAATGGTTTACATCTTGTGGTGAACCCTCTGTATTCACTCTGGTGAAGTGTTCTCTTGATTGTTGACTTTGACACACATACACCTACCTCCTGGAGAGTGTTCTTGATCTGGCCAACTGTTGTGAAGGGTGTTTTCTTCACCAGGGAAAGAATTCTTTGGTCATCCACCACAGTTGTTTTCCGTGGTCTTCCGGGTCTTTTGGTGTTCCTGAGCTCACCGGTGCGTTCCTTCTTTTTAAGAATGTTCCAAACAGTTCTTTTGGCCACACCTAATGTTTTTGCTATCTCTCTGATGGGTTTGTTTTGTTTTTTCAGCCTAATGATGGCTTGCTTCACTGATAGTGACAGCTCTTTGGATCTCATCTTGAGAGTTGACAGCAACAGATTCCAAATGCAAATAGCACACTTGAAATGAACTCTGGTCCTTTTTATCTGCTCATTGTAATTGGGATATTGAGGGAATAACACACACCTGGCCATGGAACAGCTGAGAAGCCAATTGTCCCATTACTTTTGGTCCCTTAATAAGTGGGATGCACATATGCAAATTGATGTAATTCCTACACCGTTCACCTGATTTGGATGTAAATACCCTCAAATTAAAGCTGACAGTCTGCAGTTAAAGCACATCTTGTTCGTTTCATTTCAAATCCATTGTGGTGGTGTAAAGAGCCAAAAATGCTAGAATTGTGTCGATGTCCCAATATTTATGGACCTGACTGTACGTCACACACCTAACCATCAAAAATATCCATGCAAAAAGTGCAGCGCAACAGAAAATAAAAATTAAAAACTATTCCTTGATATATTCAACAAATCACTTATATACAATATCTCTGCACAGCAGCGGACTGACCATTTGTAAACTCGGGCACTGCCCGAGGGCCCGGGGTCAGTAGGGGGCCCCATGAAATGCCCCTGGTACCTTTTTCATAGGCTTTTTTGAGTTTGGGCAAGGACACAGGGGCCCCATGATCCCCTATTGCCCGGGGGCCCTATGAGTTGTCAGTCCGCCCCTGTCTCTGCATGTAGATTTATAACAAACACCAACTTCATACATGACATAAAAGTGCAATACAATATATGTATGTGTTAGCAACAAAAATATCAATGCAGTTCAATCAAGTGAAAAGAAAAGAAGTGCTAATGCCCCGTACACAAGATAAGAAAATCGTACGAAAAATGTTGCAGAACCACTGATCGAACGATTTTCTCTTCGTTGATGAGCAGGATATTTTAACTGATAACGATGTGAATGAAACAATCCGGTTGAACAACAGTGAAAAATTTTGTCATTCCGCACACGAACGACCGATTTTCTATGCGGCGGTATGACAGTCATACGAAAAAAATCTATCAAGCGCTATCATGCATGAGCGGAAACAGAAGATGACCCGGATGTTTCTGTCCAAGGAATCTTCAAAAACACGAACGAAAAATCCAAAATGTTAAAAGCGGGGGTGGACTGACAACTCATGGGGCCCCCGGGCAATAGGGGATCATGGGGCCCCTGTGTCCTTGCCTATGAAAAAGGTACCAGGGGCATCTCATGGGGCCCCCTGCTGACCCTGGGCCCTCGGGCGGTGCCCGAGTTTCCAAATGGTCAGTCCGCCCCTGGTTAAAAGTAGATCGGCCTAATGAGATGATGAAACCGGAATTCTGCAGATTATATTTTATGTATCACTATTTATGTATATAGGTCATGTAATAAACGATATTGGCCTAAGGAGGAGCTGTGCAGAGCGTGACGTCATCTCACCGCCGGAGCCACGAGGAGGCCCGGCGGCCATCTTTGTTAGGGTCAGTATTGCTATTTTCACTGCTACTCATTTTCTGTGACATGCATACTACCCTGTCTTTACTGTATCAATAAATACTCTTTTGGGAACATACTACACTATCTTTGGCACCTTTTTTGGGGCTCCTTTGTGGAGCTATTACCCCCACAGAGAAGGTGCCTGTACCATCTAGAGGAGGGACCTTTATCACCATAGAGGACCACCTGGCTGATCTTGAAGGGATCACTGGACCTGGATTGGAGCTCTGGATGACCCACTATGAACAGGATGCCTACCACCAGGTCTTGGATCTAACATCTAGGATAAATATTCCTAAATGCGCATAACCCATGCGTTTCTGGTGAGTGCGCACTTCTATCATTTGAGGCAGACAAGCTCTGATTATTTATCACTTGAGAGAGCCCTACGGATATTCTATTATTGACTGTCATTTGCGGTTACCTCGCTGTTTTTATTGTATATTTGGTTCTATTTTGTTCTAAGCGCTGCACCATACTACCCATTTTTATTTTGCATTTAGAGGCATTGTGGTTGCCTTGGGTGTTCTAGCTGCTGTGTTTATATAAGAGCGCTCACTATAACCCACTTTTGATTTTGTCTGTTTTTACCATTATTAGTTTGTAGCTGCTCTAGATTTGATATCTGTATAATGGGAGATATTTTTGACCTCCGTTTATCTAGGAGTGCCATCTCTGATGATTTCTTTACGTTGGATAATGAGAACGATGATTTAAAAGGACTTTTTACACATTTAAAAAATCTAACTACAGCAGAGATTAAAACTCTTTGGGATATATCATTCCTGGAGAAATATGTAAAAGAGCAAATGGTCCCCAGATCACTTCGCTGGGATATCCGCCCAGACTCAGAGGATCATAGCAGTCACCTTGAATGGTATCAATTTTTTAATAATATGGGTACTGACTTATTGAAATTCTTGATTATACGTAAAAAGAAAAAACTTGCCCATTTGGACAAGGAGATTAATTTGGTACGTGAGAAATTAACCCCCTTTAAGGGCACTGATAAATATATAGGAGAATCTGATAAATTAAAAACACACATGGAAGGGGTTGAAAGGGAACAAAGAATCAAAAAGAAGAAAAAATTCCAAAGGGATTATAGAGACTATTCCGAGAAGGTGGTATTTGACTGGCAAAAACAGAGTGACCCTAATGATTCATCTAATTTAAAACCTCCAGTAACAGGACCTATGAATAATGGGAATCATCATAAAAATAAACATAATACCAAAACGCATGATTATTATCATTATGCTCCACCTATTTCAAATAGGTTTGAGCCCTTACAAGATCTCTATGATGACAACATAGGGTCACGTGATCATTGTTGGCATCCTAAAATGCCAATACCCCATCAAGAAAGGATTACACACCCTCTCGCAATAAACAAGCTATGTCCCACATGAATTACTACCCCCCACATCCTTACACTAATAACCAATATTACAATCCACAATATCAGGGACAACAGAATAAACCCTATCCTCCCTCACCACGGAACAACAGAAGGCCTAACAACCAGAATAAAGGTGCTCATTATCAACCTAATAAGGGAGTTTATTGGCAACAACCAGCATACAATAATAAAAACTCCCATAATAATAATTTTTATAGGGCACCGCCACCAAACTCGGGATATAATCATAACCAACAGCAAACTAATTACCCAAAACAGCCTTTTTTAGGGGAAGGCACAACGCGCAAAAGAAGGGACACCGGAGGGGAAAGAGAGGAGGAAAGAGAACGAATAGACACCCCCAAGAAAAGAAAGTTGTAAAAGGACAAGGGATCTTTAACCTTAGTGGAACAAAATTAACAGATAATGAGTTACAACTATTGGATAAGGGATTGAAATATGCCCCCTCTAGAAGTTTGAGTAAATTTGACACTTATATGGACATACACAAATTTACACGACAACTATCACTTAAGAGATATTTTGCAACTAACCCTATTGTTAAAAACATGACCACTGACAAGTTCACCCACTCAAATTTGCATAACGCATCAACCTATAATCCCCCTCCTCAAGCCCACTCCTATGTGAATGTATTCAGGGATAAGGTCCTGAAGGATTTAAGGGACATACCTTTTAAAAAATCTTTCGATAAAACAGGAGATCAGAAGGCTATTAGGTTGTTACTTGAAAGGAATGATCTGGTAGTCAGACCAGCTGACAAGGGTGGTGGCGTTGTGATTCTTAAAAAAGATGACTATATAAAGGAGGTGAATAACATCTTGAGTGATAAGACCACCTACACCCTTTTACCTAAAGACCCTATGGTGGAATATAAACGTTCCCTGAAAAATATTATCAATAGAGGTTATGAAGAGGGCATTTTAAACAAAAAAGAAAAAGCATTTTTATGCCCAATAACCCCAAGGTTGCCAGTCCTATACATACTGCCGAAAGTTCATAAAGACCCCATTAAACCACCAGGCAGACCAATAGTGAGTGGCATCGGGTCTTTATGCTCTAAGATTGGGGAATATGTTGATTTCTTCCTCCAACCATTGGTCTCACAAACGCCATCCTACTTACGAGATACCAAGCAGGTCCTCAATGAAACGAGCATTTTAGTTACATACCCTGATACATTTTTGGTGACGGCAGATGTCGCCTCTTTATATACTAACATTAATCATAAAGTATGCATGGAAGCAACTGATTTTTATCTTACACACTATAGCACTTTACCTGCCGCCCAAAAGAACTTTATCCTGGATCTATTAGAGTTTGCCATGCACAGAAACTATTTCTGGTTTAATAAGACATATTACTTGCAAACTAAGGGCGTGGCAATGGGGGCTAAATTCGCCCCCAGCCTGGCAAATTTATTTATGTCCCGCTGGGAGGAGGACCTTATTTTTGCTAGGGATTGGCCTGAATTGATGTTCTATAAAAGATACATTGATGACATCTTGCTTTTATGGAATGGGGAGGAGGAGTCTCTTATTAACTTTTTTACCTCTCTTAATAATAACGATTTAAATATCAAACTCTCCTATACATACAGTCGGCAGGAGATTAACTTTTTAGATCTCACTCTTGTTAATTTTAATGGAAGAATTATCACAAAATCATTTTTTAAATCCGCAGACCGCAACAGCTACATCCCTCTTGGTAGCTGCCATCATCCTAAATGGCTAACAAACATTCCGAAAGGCCAACTGATGAGAATTAGACGTAATTGTACCAATAAAGACACTTTTCAGGTTCAAGCAAATATTTTAAAAGATAGATTCTTGGAAAAAGGGTACAATGAAGCGGTTTTGGATTATACTATTGAAACTGTAGCACAGATGGATAGAAACTCTATGTTATTGAATAAACCTAAAGGGAATCACACAACAAAAATATGCCCCTTCATTACTGCTTTTTCAAATCAGTACAAATTAATTAATAAAATTATCAATAAAAATTGGGGCATTTTGAAAATGGATCCGGTATTGTCAAAGATTTTGCCTGAGAAACCTGAAATCATTTACCGTAAAGCAAATGCTGTTAGACAGATGATTGCACCTAATGTGGTTGATCCCCCCAAGAATATTTCTCTATTCAATGATCTAAAGGGTTTCCATCCCTGTAACAGATGTGTCATCTGCAAATGTAATAACATCAGAAAACACAGAGCTTTTACATTTGAATCATCTGTCACCGGTAGAACGTACAATATAAAACATTTCATATCTTGCTATAGTAAGTTTGTTGTATACTTGTTACAGTGTCCTTGCCAGAAACAATATGTGGGCAGGACCACAAGGCGTTTACGTGACCGCTTGCGTGAACATGTAGCAAATATTAAAAAAGGTTTTAGAGAGCATTCATTATCCAACCATTATCGGATTCATCATAATAATGACCCGTCATCTTTGAAGTTTGTTGGCATTGATGTGATTGGCCATCATTGGAGAGGTATTAATAAAACACGAGCGGTCTCCCAAGCAGAAACAAAGTGGGTGTTTGAGCTTAACACATTACATCCCGCAGGCCATAATATAGAAGTAGATGTCAACTGCTTCATTGCCAATAGCTGATTGATATACCATGCCTTCTCATATTTTCTTTTAGTCTGTGCCCAATTTTATATTTTATACTGTATTTATTTTTATACAATTTATATGATTTTATTGGATATGTGAATATAGAGTGCTATATCACATTTTTATGTTTAATTGGCATTTTACTTTATAATTTGAACAGAACGAGTGAGGTACCAATTTTGACATATTTTTAATTCTTATATTTTTAATTCTTATACTATTAATGCACTGTGTTCCAGATTTTATCATTTATTGTATATTTGTCATAATATGTATATTCAGTGCACCCACCTTGCCGTGGTCCGCCAATTTAGCTATTTGCCAATCACTGTGGGGCCACTTTAAGGCCATGGATACCACTGTTACATTTTACTACTACTCGAGCACTGTCACTTTACTTTTGGGGCATATGGAAGATGTGTGTATATTAGTCACATATTTGTTCCCTGGGGTCTGTGGCCGGCTAGCTTTTAGCTAGACCTGAATGGTTAATGGGAATAATTTCCCTGTCCCTTCTATTCTGCTAGTAGAATCGCGGATCCACGGCAAAATGGCGCCGTCATTAACGCGCATGCGCACTGTTCGACACTTCGGGAAGATGGCCGCGGCTAACTGCGCACGCGCCGTCTTCCCCTACATAAACCTTCGACGTCAGTCACGCCTCTGTACAGCCTCCCCTCTGATGATGTGCTTATAGCACGAAAGGCCTAAGGAGGAGCTGTGCAGAGCGTGACGTCATCTCACCGCCGGAGCCACGAGGAGGCCCGGCGGCCATCTTTGTTAGGGTCAGTATTGCTATTTTCACTGCTACTCATTTTCTGTGACATGCATACTACCCTGTCTTTACTGTATCAATAAATACTCTTTTGGGAACATACTACACTATCTTTGGCACCTTTTTTGGGGCTCCTTTGTGGAGCTATTACCCCCACAGAGAAGGTGCCTGTACCATCTAGAGGAGGGACCTTTATCACCATAGAGGACCACCTGGCTGATCTTGAAGGGATCACTGGACCTGGATTGGAGCTCTGGATGACCCACTATGAACAGGATGCCTACCACCAGGTCTTGGATCTAACATCTAGGATAAATATTCCTAAATGCGCATAACCCATGCGTTTCTGGTGAGTGCGCACTTCTATCATTTGAGGCAGACAAGCTCTGATTATTTATCACTTGAGAGAGCCCTACGGATATTCTATTATTGACTGTCATTTGCGGTTACCTCGCTGTTTTTATTGTATATTTGGTTCTATTTTGTTCTAAGCGCTGCACCATACTACCCATTTTTAATAAACGATATTATACTCATTGCTGGTAATCGTTGTGTAAATCGCTCGCTCTGGCCGGAAGGGCGTGGCTACAAGGTCACACGCACACCGCATCACTTCCACTTGTACGGAAGACCTCAACACTACGTATTGCCCAACGAAAGTTTTTCTTTAGATTGGTTAATGTGAGCCACGATTTCGACCAACCAATGAATGCCTCTTGGTCGTCGGATGACCGATCGGTCGAATTTCTAATCGTGATTCCCACCTTTAGTCTTTGTAATCAAACAGAATCTGCAACTCTCTTCTGAATATTCATGTGGCTCCACCATAATAAATGATGCGTGTTTTATAGGGACATGCGTGCTCTGCCACAAAAAGGTGCCAAAGCCAATCCACCGCTGTGTCCCGCCACCTTTGGGGAGTAATTTTAATGTTTGATGAATAAAAGGTTTCATATTACACTATGGGATCTCCTATTATTTTTATATCCTGACGAGAGGAAACGTCTTTATATGACCGTGAGCAGCAAGCGCCGGGAGGTGTGCGCCATTCCTTGGTCCCAGTGATCTGGGAAGATGCATTTGACTTTCACCGTATGGTGGGTCATGTTTTGGAGGTGAGAGGCAGCAGAGCCAGGTGGTGGGGCATAGCGGTGGATTGTCTTGTCATGAGACCACTGCAATCCAGGCACCCGGAATACTCCAGACTAATAAGATACGTGTGTGGGATGGTTATATGCAGGGGCGGACTGACAACTCATGGGGCCCCCGGGCAATAGGGGATCATGGGGCCCCTGTGTCCTTGCCCAAACTCAAAAAAGCCTTTGAAAAAGGTACCAGAAGCATCTTATGGGGCCCTCTACTATTATGGGGCCCTCTACTGACCCCGGGCCCTCGGGCAGTGCCCGAGTTTCCAAATGGTCAGTCCGCCCCTGGTTATATGATACACGGTTTCAATTCAACAAAAAGGGCATTAGATCCTCCTGTAGTTCTACTTAATAGTTGAACATTTTGGTAAAGGTGTGAAAAGGCCTTAGAACAACTGCCACCCCCATTGCAAAGACTGAAAATGTCAGCTGAGCTAATTATATCTTTGGTTTGTCCCCAACTGATACTCTTCATTCTCACATCTTATTTCCTCTGCAGAGTCATTACAAAAAAAGACAAAGATAAGAGAAGAGCAGATAAGTGACTTTAAAGGGGTTTTCCACCTACCAACGAGGAAATCTGGTAGAGCAAGCATGACCTTCTGTGACTTTTACGGGATGATCTCCCTGTTTTTCTTTCTTTTGTCTTTCTCGACACCAGTGTTTCTTAGCCAGGGTTCCTCCGGAGGTTATAAGGGCAATCAGCGATGGCGGACTGAATTCCCACGTACACTGGCCACCAATTTTCCACAGAGCGTCAACGTAAGGGGTCATTTGTACACGGACCACCAAATAAGCAACAATTTTCCACTGCAGACCAATGTAAAGGGTCACTTCTACAATAACCACCAATACAAGGGGGCAGTTTTCTACTAAGCACCAATGTAAAGAGTCATTTCTACAGTGATCACCAATACAAGGGGGCAATTTTCCACTGCAGACCAATGTAAAGGGTAATTTCTACAGTGACCACCAATACAAGGGGGCAATTTTCCACTAAGCACCAATGTAAAGGGTCATTTCTACACTGATCACCAATACAAGGGGGCAATTTTCCACTGTGGACCAATGTAAAGGGTCACTTCTACACGGACCACCAATACAAAGGGGCAATTTTCCACTGTGGACCAATGTAAAGGGTCACTTCTACAATAACCACCAATACAAGGGGGCAATTTTCTACTGCGGACCAATGTAAAGGGTCATTTCTACACTGACCACCAATACAAGGGGGCAATTTTCCACTGCGGACCAATGTAAAGGGTCACTTCTACAATAACCACCAATACAAGGGGGCAATTTTATACTAAGCACCAATGTAAAGGGTCATTTCTACAATAACCACCAATACAAGGGGGCAATTTTTTACTAAGCACCAATGTAAAGGTCATTTCTACACTGACCACCAATACAAGGGGGCAATTTTCCACTAAGCACCAATGTAAAGGGTCATTTCTACACTGACCACCAATACAATTTTCCACTATGGACCAATGTAAAGGGTAATTTCTTCACTGACCACCAATACAAGGGGGCAATTTTCCACTAAGCACCAACGTAAGGGGTCACTTCTACACTGACCACCACTACAAGGGGGTCAATTTTTTACTAGGCAACAATGTAAGGGGTCACTTCTACAGTGACCACCACTACAAGGGGGTCAATTTTTCACTAGGCAACAATGTAAGGGGTCACTTCAACATTGACCACAAATGCAAGGAGGCAATATTCCACTGCGGACCAATGTAAGTGCTCATTTCTACACTGGCCACTGACTTTTCACTAAGCACCAACATAAGGGGTCACTTCTACACTGACCACCACTGCAAGGGGGCAATTTTTCACTAAGCACCAATATGAGGGGTTACTTCTGCAGTGACCACCAATACAAGGGGGAGATTTTCCATTAACCAACAATGTAAGGGGTCATGTCTAAACTGACCACAAACATTTCACCAAGCACCAATGTAAGGGGGGACTTCTACACTGAACACCAATACAAGTGGTCAATTCTCCAATATGCACCAATGTAAGGGGTCAATTCTACACTGACCACCACTACAAGGGGGTAAATTTTTCACTAGGCAACAATGTAAGGGGTCACTTCAACACTGACCACAAATGCAAGGGGTCAATTCTACACTGACCACAAATGCAAGCGGTCAATTCTACACTGACCACAAATGCAAGCGGTCAATTCTACACTGACCACAAATGCAAGGGGTCAATTCTACACTGACCACAAATGCAAGGGGGCAATATTCCACTGCGGACCAATGTAAGCGGTCATTTCTACACCGGCCATCGACTTTTCACTAAGCACAAACATAAGGGGTCACTTCTACACTGACCACTACTGCAAGGGGGCAACTTTTCACTAAGCACCAATATGAGGGGTTACTTGTAAAATGGCGGTGCAGTGACACCATCCACCAAGCTGTGACACAAATTGATATGCAGCAGGTTGGCAGCGAGGGATCAGGGATGAGCGTTGGATGCCATGCTGCAGAAGTCCAGCACTTTGCTCTGAATGGGCAGGTGACAATGTCACTTTCAGATTATTTAGGGATTCATTTACTGAAAAAAAAAAATGGATTTCTCAGACAAAGAGAGATGACATTGAATGCTCACGTCATTAGACCGCTATCTTACATCTATGGGTAACATGGAGTGCGTGGATCCGAGTGATGGAGGCCTGTGCCCATGGCAGATTATTTTAATTGGTGTTGAATTAGCATTCCGGAGACGTTCTTCCAGTCATGCCCTCCAGACACGGTGCAATTACGGCATATTCCGGTAATCAAGCACTTTCCAAACACGTCTTATGATTTCACTGTACAGGCAGCTGTGATCATGTCTACGCACTATGGTGAGCAAGCGTTCCGCTCCCCCTGACAGCTGGATGGACAGAACGGCACAATGGTGCCCCGATAGTACAGAACTCCTCCAGTCCAATTAGATATTAGATTTAAAACATTTTTTAATTAGTTCTCTCTTTTATCCCGTCCGCCTACAAAATAACATGGAGGCTTCCCAGGTGAATCCATATTGCTGCAGCTGAGATGCAACAAACTGTCATGTCGTGTTTGGCAGGCAGTGCCCTGCGACAGGTTCACTTTAACCACTTCCAGTCCGGACACTTTCACCCCCTTCTAGTCCAGGCCAATTATCAGCTTTCAGCGCTATCACACTTTGAATGACAATTGCGCAGTCATGCAACACTGTACCCATATGAATTTTTTTAGCATTTTTTTTGAGACAGATAAAGCTTTACTTTGGTGGTATTTATTCACCGCTGGGATTTTTATTTTTTTTGCTATGTAAATGAAAAAGTACAATTGGAAAAAAGGGTTTTTCTTATAAAATTTTGCTAATAATATTTCATCATAAATCTTGGCCAAAATTTATTCTGTTTTTAGTAAAAAAAAAAAAAAAAAAAAAATAACCCAAAATTAGTTTATAACCAGAAATTATAATTTTTAAACTTTTTACATTTTTATGTTATTATTTATGGGGTTTTTTCTGGTTTTCTTTTTTACATACTATCACCCTACTTGTGGGGGGTGATGAAGATTTTTTTTTTTTTAACACTGATTGCTTTTACACCCATAAAGGATGTAAAAGCAATCATTTCTCCTCCCTGGTTGCATTCTTGCAGCCACTGAGAACTACTGTGTGAGCTGTGATTGGTCACAGCTTGTCAAAAGGTACAAGGCTGTTTTGAATAGCCCTGTACCATGTGATCTCTGTGATCATTCACAGATTTCACACTTAGTAAGCAATGATGTCAGAAGTGACATCTTGCTTACTACTCTGCATGTGATCACTGATTGGCCAATCAGTGATCACAGGATCGGAGGACACAGCGGGCACCGGATAGCTCCCAGGGAGCGCGCACAAGCAGGGTGTGGGGAGGCCATTTATAAACGGCCACCTGGCCCTGCACTGCCACCGTCCGGCTGTTTATATACAACGTCCGGATGGGAGGTGGTTAAAAAGGTAACTCCACTTTTGTTGGGGAAAAAAAATAGTGACTAAAAAAAAAATGATATATATACACACAGTGAAGGAAATAAGTATCCGATCCACTGCTGATTTTGAATGTGATACACTAAAGGGAAATCACATCAAAAGGGATGCAGACCCTGCCACTTATCTCATTAGAACCCTGTAAGTGCTGCAGCTGGCAGATAATTATAAAACCACGCCCATACAGAATCTCTCTGCATATGGACACAGGCAAGCAAACAGCCATTTCTTCAGAATAACAAAAAGGTAGGAATCTGAAACATTTGTTAAGATGCTTGTAATGTACATAGATCACCCAGAGGGGAATGTTTTTTCCTTAACAAAAGTGGTGTTACTCTTTAATCACCTCCCGTCCGGCCCATGTATATAAACGGCCGGACGGTGGCAGTGCAGGGTCAGGTGGCCATTTATAAATGGCCTCCCAGCACCCTGCTTGTGCGCGCTCCCTGGGAGCGCGCAGCACCGTGATCCAGTGCCCGTTGTGTCCTCCGGATCGTCATACGGGACGACCTCTGTGCGAGGTCCCGATCATGTGATCACTGATTGGCCAATCAGTGATCACATGCAGAGTAGTAAGCAAGATGTCACTTCTGACATCATTGCTTACTACGTGTGAAATCTGTGAATGATCACAGAGGTCACATGGTACAAGGCTATTCACAACAGCCTTGTACCATGTGACAAGCTGTGACCAATCACAGCTCTCACAGTATTTCTCATAGGCTGCAAGAATGCAGCCAGAGAGGAGAAATTATTGTTTTTACAGCCTTTATGGATGTAAAAGCAATCAGTGTAAAAAAAAAATCTTCATCACCCACCACAAGTAGTACAGTGTCACCATGGTGACACTGTACTGCTAGGGTGACTGTATGTAAAAAAAAAACAAATAATAATATAAAAAAATAAAACAAAAATGTAAAAAAATTTTTTTAAACATTTCTAATTTTTGGTCATAAACTAATTTGTTTTTTTTTTTTACTTCAAAGATAACGGAATAAATTTTGGCCAAGATTTATAGGACATTTATTTGCAAAATTTTATAAGAAAAACACATTTTTTCAAAATTTTTGGACTTTTTCATTTGTATAGCAAAAAAATAAAAATCCCAGCGGTGAATAAATACCATCAAAATAAAGTTTTATCTGTCTCAAAAAAATGCTAAAAAATTCATATGGGTACAGTATTGCATGACCGCGCAATTGTCATTCAAAGTGTGATAGCGCTGAAAGCTGAAAATTGGCCTGGACAGGAAGGGGGTAAAAGTGTCCGGACCAGGGGCGGACTGACAACTCATGGGGCCCCTGGGCAATAGGGGATCATGGGGCCCCTGTGTCTTTGCCAACACCCAAAAAAGCCTATGAAAAAGCCAGTGAAAGGTACCAGGGGCATCTCATGGGGCCCCCTACGGACCCCGGGCAGTGGCCGAGTGCTGGAATGGTCAGTCCGCCCCTGGTCCGGACTGGAAGTGGTTAAACACTTGCCCTCCTTCTTATATAGCAAAAATATGGTTCCTGTACCAATGAGAGGTCCTCTTTAAATGGTTTTTGTTCCCATGACAGGTCCACTTTCATATTCCGGACTCCTTGTGTGTGATGGTGTATGGGGTCACCATGTGAGATATCTCACCCTCCTCCCTCCCTCCTTCCTGCACATTCACAGATCGTCTTGTTGTGGTCGATGGCGGCGCAGACTTCTCAGACGGTTGTGAAACCTTCCAATCAGAGCTGGTAGGTGACCACAAGAGCTTTGCAGGTGTAACACCGAGCGCGCCGAGGTTCTCGGAGACGGCGAAGATTCCCCCCAACTCTTCTGTGCCGAGCACCAGAAATTATGAAACACAAAAACTTTTTTTTTTTTTTAAAGCTACAAAGTTTCCAAGACACAAGAAATGAAGATTTGTAGATTCCCCTTCAACAGGTGTCCTAGATCGCTACAAAGTGCACAGCGACCTGTCTGAGCTCTCCTGGCAGCCATCTGATTGGCTGCCAAAGTCTGCTAGCACTTTAGTGTCAGGGCCGGTTCACACTATAGAATCGCAGTCCAGATGCGTTTCGGATGCGTTTCTGCATGAGCGTTTTTTTGGCACGCTCTGATACATTTTTGATGCTTTTTTTTTTTCTCCAGTGTGTTTTTGATGCATTCCAGTTCATTTTTCCCCCTCTCTTTTGCTTCAATTTAAATAGGGACATGTGTATTCCAGTGCGTTTTTGGTGCGTTCCAGTGCGTTTTTGGTGCATTCCAGTGCGTTTTTGGTGCGTTTTCGGTGCGTTCCAGTGCGTTTTTGGTGAGGTCCAGTGCATTTGTGGTGCGTCCAGTGCATTTGTGGTGCGTCCAGTGCATTTTTGGTGCGTTTTTGGTGAGTTCCAGTGCATTTTTGGTGCGTTCCAGTGCGTTTGTGGTGCGTCCAGTGCATTTTCGGTGCGTTCGTGCATTTCTGGTGCGTTCCAGTGCGTTTTTGGTACGTTCCAGTGCGTTTTTGGTATGTTCCAGTGTGTTTTTGGTGTGTTCCAGTGCATTTTCGGTGTGTTCCAGTGTGTTTTTGGTGCTGTTTGCTATGTTCCAGTACAGTTCTGTGCAAGAAAAGTGCAGCATGTTCTACTTTTTTTTCTGCAACCGGAACTGCAAGCACTGGTGTGAACAATGACACCGACAACCATATCACCTACTTTATGTGCGTTTTGGATGCAGAAAAACGCATGGAGTGTGAACCGGCCCTTAATCTTTGCACTTTTTTGTTAGGATGAACCCCAGCTGTATAAAGATCCAGTGTGCATGAAGCCTCAGGCCCCTTTCAGACGGGGCGGACCTGTCAGCTGATCCCCGCTGAGCAGGCGGATGACAGGTCTGTGTCTGCTCCGTTGTTGCAGAGCGGACACAGACACAGCCTGCTGTCTTCTATGGGGCGGTTGGATGGAAACGGACCGCCTGTCTATTTCCATCCGACTGCCATCCGATCCGATACACCAGACGGATGGAGAACAGATCCCCATCCATCAGTTTTTGGCGTACAGAATCGGATCAGATGCCAGCGGGTGTCACTTATCCACTGACACCCGCCGGTCCATAGAAGTCTATGGATGGTCCAAAAAAAAAAAACAGTCGGAACCGATCGGACCATCAGTGTGAAATGGGCCTTACAGCGGCTGGTTTGGGCTTCTGGAGTTTTTTTCTACAGCCAATACACACATAGACTGGAATCAGCGATTTTATGGCGATTTTTTTGCTGGAACCCCCCCCCAGGACTAGTGGATTTCTAGAGGAGTTTGCTTTAGGCCGGCCATACACGGGTCAATTTTTAAACGATTTTTTTGTCAAAAATCGGACCTAAGAGTAATCGGCAAATTTTCGCTCTGTTAGTGGGGTAATGGCACCGGCCGATTTCTGTGGCTCCTCCCCATTTCGTTTATTGGGCATGCTGGAAAATTCGTGAAAGACGACGACCAATTTTAGAAATCATTGGTGGCACCATCGGATTGCAGAATGAACGATGTTTTCGATTTTTGATCGAAAAATCGTTCGGAATTCGACCCATGTATGGCCTGCTTAAGCTGTAAAAACACTGCAATGCTAATAAATGCAGTAAAACGCTGGAAACTGGCATTTTTTAACAAAATCTCTTTATTTCTGCTAAAAAAACGCTAAAGCAGAAAAACAGCTAAACGCAGCAAAACACAGCTGAACGCTGATGCAAAAACACAAAAAAACACTGAAAAACGTGCGCTTTTACCCCCGGTTCACATCTGTGCGGGTGGTGCCGCGGCGGATCCGCACAAAAATCCGTGCAGCCGCACCACCCGCACAGAGGAATGCGGACCCGCGGGTGGGTGCCATTAGTTGTAATGGCACGCAGGGGCGCACTGACAACTCATGGGGCCCCCAGGCAATAAGGGATCATGGGGCCCCTGTGTCCTTGCCCAAACTCAAAAAAGCCTATGAAAAAGGTACCGGGGCATCTCATGGGGCCCCCTACTGACCCCGGGCCCTTGGGCAGTGCTCAGTTTCCAAATGGTCAGTCCGCCCCTGATGGCATGCCGTCCAAACTGGGAAACGCAACCGTACTGGGAACAGAGGTTCCTGTGCGGCTGCGTTTTCAGAAGAAGTGCTGGGACTTCCCTGCGTGTCACGGGGAACGGGAGTCCATTCAAATAAATGGGCTCTTGCGCCCGCGCAAAACATGGCCCGCATGGCTGCATAGATGTGAACCGGGGGTTAACGCGACTTTATACAACCAACGCTACTGGCATTTCTAAAATGCCCAGTGTGAATGAGGCCTTAGGGAGACTCCACTCTGGATGAAGAAGCACAGAGGGCACAGCAGACAGCAGCATTGTCACTCAGGGGGAGGAGAGTGTTAGCGTATCTAAATCTGCTAGTCCATCAAAGACTCCATTTACATCTGAGTGTAGCGCTTTTCAGTGTTTTTGCCGTGTGTGTTTTTTGCACATTTTTATACAGAGTTTTTGAACTTTGGCGTTTTTGTTTTATAGCCAATAGAGGAAAATATCATCTGTTTCATCATTTGTTGCTAGTTTTTTCTTTTTTTTTTTTTTTTTTTAGTTTTTCCATCATTTAGGTTTTTTTTTTTTTTAATTATTAATTTTTTTATTATTTTGTTTTTTGTTAGGGTAAGGGGTTAGTTAAGGTTAAGTTAGGATTAGGATTGGGTTTAGTATTTTATTTTTTCATTATTTATTGTTAGGGTTATAATAATAAAATTTATAAATAAATGTAAAACAAACACAATTAAAAAAATAATAAATAAATACTAGGTATCAATAAATAAATATTAACCCATAACCTCCTAACCCTTAGAAAATATAACAAATGAATAATAATATTAATAAAAAATAAACATCTAAACCCGAACAAAAAAAATGTTATTAATAATAATGAATAAATGTAAAATACAAAAATAATCATAAATACTTTTAATAGTAAATTAGTATATAATAATAATTTAAAAAATCCATAACCTTAACCCCAAAACAATTATTATTAATAATATATTTTATTTCTTTTTTAAGGTTCAGGGTTAATAATTATTTATTTATGATTTTTTATTTATATGTTTATTTATTTTACATTTATTTATTCACATACTATTACTATTTTTTATTTTACATTTTAGCAGCGGATTGCACAAAAGGGGCGCAAAAACGCGCACAAACGTGTCAATTGAGCATTTTTATTCTTTTCTACGGGAATAAAAATGCACCAAAAACACATGAATCTGCCTGAATGGAGCTACAAAACTTTTTTGAGCTTCAGGCGTTCTGCTTCAGGCGACTTGGAGTGGAGAAGTGAACCATCTCCATAGAGAAATATCGATTTATTTCCCCTCCCCGAGCGTTTTTGGAGCTTCGTGCTACAAAACGTTCAGGTGTGAATGCAGCCTAACTGAAGCCACATTCCAGATCATACTTCAGAAGCAGTTACAGAAAAAGTTTTTTTTTCTTTTGTGATAAAGGTTTTACATGGATAATAAAAGCTGATTGTTGTAAGTACCCCCCGTCAGTGGTAAATGGTTTGTCTTAACCCTCTAACTGCTACATCTGCAGACCAGCTCACTCTATTGAAAAATAACAGAGTTACTGCCCAGATCACTAGATGAAAAGAAAAGAAAGGAAGCCTAAAAAAGAAAACTAATGCAGCCATCATATCTAAGAATTGGTAAGCTGTAATAGAATGTTGGTTTTGGGGTTTAATCCCGCTTTAATGGTTTATAAACAGAAATCAGTACAATTCATATCTGTGCCAGATTCTGAAAGCTCGTTTTAGTAAAGTTCCTGAGCACTGACACCATGAAAAAGTATCACTGAGCGCTGACACCATGAAAATGTATCACTGAGCGCCGACACCATGAAAACGTATCACTGAGCGCCGACACCATGAAAACGTATCACTGAGCGCCGACACCATGAAAAGGTATCACTGAGCACTGACACCATGAAAATGTATCACTGAGCGCCGACACCATGAAAACGTATCACTGAGCGCCGACACCATGAAAACGTATCACTGAGCGCCGACACCATGAAAACGTATCACTGAGCGCCGACACCATGAAAACGTATCACTGAGCGCCGACACCATGAAAACGTATCACTGAGCGCCGACACCATGAAAACGTATCACTGAGCGCCGACACCATGAAAACGTAACACTGAGCGCCGACACCATGAAAACGTAACACTGAGCGCCGACACCATGAAAACGTATCACTGAGCGCCGACACCATGAAAAGGTAACACTGAGCGCCGACACCATGAAAATGTAACACTGAGCGCCGACACCATGAAAATGTAACACTGAGCGCCGACACCATGAAAACGTATCACTGAGCGCCGACACCATCAAAACGTATCACTGAGCGCCGACACCATGAAAACGTATCACTGAGCGCCGACACCATGAAAATGTATCACTGAGCAGGAGCGCAAGGTGAGTTTATTTTCTTTTTATTGTTCCATCTACAACCCACTGATCACACTAATGTACCAGGAGATGAAAATCAATGTCAGGGGTTCCCCGATATCTCAGATTCATCCTCCATGGTAAGGCTGCAGTAGAATAGAAAAAACCCTGGGTTCAGATCCATGCGTTTTCCAGAAACGCACTACAGTCCATGATTTCCTATGGGACACGTTCACATCTCCGCATTTTTTTGGAAAGGGTCAGGGATTTTTTTTTTTTTTAACGCAAATAGTTGCATTTTTATTTATATAGACTTCAATGGAAATGCTGCAAAAAAACATGTAGTGCGTTTTTGCTGTGTTATGCGTTTGAAATCTGCCTAGCAACAATAAAAAAAAATGAAAAAAGAAAACAAAACTCAAAATGCATCAAAAACACATCAAAAACGCAATGCAAAAACTGCTCAAACGCAACCTGCATAGGTGTGAACCTAGGGTCAGGCGTGGCTCACACCTATGCTTTTGATCCGTTTTATAATGTTTTTTGCATTGTGCTTTGCGGTTTTAACATTTTTGATGCAAAACACAATAAAAACGCACTACATGCGTTTCAGCAGCTTCTCCATTGAACTCTATTGTAGCAAGAACGCTGCTTTTTGCATTTCAAACAAATCCCTGACCCTTTTTCAAAATCGCAGCAGCTCAAAAAAAAGCAGAGATGTGAACGTGTCCCATAGGAAACCATGTTAGATGGACTGTAGTGCGTTTCTGCAAAAAGCGCAAAAAAAAAATTCAAGTTTCATCCGGCTACTGATGAATTTTACTGAGCGGGTGGTCCTAGTCCCCTCCTACCCAACATCTGAAAAATTGTGGACAATGGCTGACCAAGCAGCAGCTGCATCCAATCAGATGCAGACGCTGTTCGGGTATTACAAAAGCCGCTGGTGCCAGGTATCAGGAGGAGATTTGCTAACAGTGGGTTCACATAGGTGTGGTTTGAGTTTGGGTGAGGACACAGGGGCCCCATGATCCCTTATTGCCCGGGGCCCCATGAGTTGTCAATCCGCACCGGCACACACCAGACCCCAGTACAGTGATAATAAACAAGAAAAAAGTATTCGGAAACGCACAGAAAATGCTGCAAATTCCGCATCGCGTCAGTGTGAACGGGAGCGCTCAGAATCTGGTGCAGCTGTGCGTGGGAGCCAATCAGCTTCTAGCTTTAGCTTGTTCAGTTTGAGAATAAAACCTGGAAGCTGATTGGTTTCTATGCAGAGCTGCACCAGATTTTGCACTCTCCAGCTTTACCCCCCCCCCCCCCCCCGTCCCCCCGTCACATCAAAGTCGATTTTGAAATCGTGCGACTTACAATTTCAAAATCAGGTGACCTGCCGATTTCATTGCGATTTCCAAGCCATCTGACACAAGAATCGCATCAAAAGTAGTGCATGTGCTACTATAGAAATTGGTGCGGCTCCGACCAGGTCGGGACCGCACTGATACGATCAGGGGCGGACTGACAACTCATGGGGACCCCGGGCAATAGGGGATCATGGGGCCCCTGTGTCCTTGCCCAAACTCAAAAAAGCCTATGAAAAAGGTACCATGGGCATCTCATGGGGCCCCCTACTGACCCCGGGCCCTCGGGCAGTGCCCAAGTTTCCAAATGGTCAGTCCGCCCGTGGATACGATCACTCTAATAGCGGACGATAGGGTGCGACTTGGCATACGATTTGCAAGTCGCAGGGCATGCCAAGTCGCACACGATGGGACCGGGGTGTAAATGGGCCCCAAGTCATGAACTTAGTAAATCTCCCCTGTGGAGTAATATGGACAGGAGTGGTAGCAGGGAGCTGTACGTCTGTCTGCACACCCGGCACCCGTGTAGATGGGACATGGACAGCAAAGGATTGGGAGTCAGGGCCAGAGGCGAACTGACCATTCAGACACTCAAAGAAGTGCCCGAGGGCCCGGGGTCAGTAGGGGGCCCCATCAGATGCCCCTGGTACCTTTCATAGGCTTTTTTGCGAGTGGTTTGAGTGTAGGTGAGGACACAGGGGCCCCATGAGTTGTCAGGGCCAGAGGCGGACTGACAACTCATGGGGCCCCCAGGCAATAGGGGATCATGGGGCCCCTGTGTCCTTGCCCAAACTCATAAAAGACTATGAAAAGGGTATCAGGGGCATCTCATGGGGGCCCCTACTGACCCCGGGCCCTTGGGCAGTGTCAGTTTCCAAATGGTCAGGGCCCCAAAACATTCGGTATAAACAATGTAGAAGAACGTCTCCTCTTACCTGTCTGCAGATCTGCTGCCTCTGATATGAAGAAGGATCTGCCTATGAGCTCAGCTGTCGTCCTAATCAGAGGATCTGCTCCACACCTGCCTGATTGATGGCCAACCTGCAGACTGCCTGCTAAAGCTGCCCATAGATGGATCCAAGTTTGGCTGGTTCAGCAGGAACTGGATGACTTTCGATCCATGCATGGGTACTGTGGTTGTGCAGAAGTCGATCTACGGATTGGCTTCTGTACATACGCCCTGCTGGAAAATTTCCTCTTGGTCAGCGCTGCAGGATATAGACTGCAGTGCTGATCTGTGCATTCTAATGTGGGGGAGGGGGGCTCTCCACCATCAATACACATACATTCCGACCCATCTATGGCCAGTTTAATAATCCATCTACATCGGGGTTTTCCAGAATCGCCGGCTGAATGGCATCTGGAACAAGGGAAAACCACAGCAAAACGCACAACATTGTGGTGGTTGGGTGCCATTTTGGTACTTGTCTGTTAATTCACCGGATTTATATATATATATATATATATATATATATATATAAAAATACATATATATATATATATATATATATATATATATATATATATAAATACATATATATATTTTTTATATGTTTTATTTAAATATATAATATATATATATAAATTCAGTGAATTAACAGACAAGTACCGCCATTTTTAAAAAAGGAGGGCCATTTCGGTCACTCTCAAAACATCACTTTCCAAAAACATTCCAAAGTTGGCTTCAAGAAAAAAAAAAAAGTTGCAGGAGCTTCGTTGGCGTGCTTTTGGAGCAGAGAGCAGAGCATTTCCAATGAACGGTGCTGCTCCAGAGATGTGGAAATAAATGCCCAGTTCATGTGCACTCTAGATCCGCTCCAGATGGGTTTCTGCATTCGTGCTTTTAACAAGCTTTTTGATGTGTTCTTGTGCATTTTTGTTGTGTTTTTGATGCATTTCCAAATGCATTTTTCTTGTTTATTTTCACTGTATTGGGATCTGGTGTGTTATATACCGTGTTTCAGTACAGCCCAATGCAGGAAAAATTCAGCATGTGCTACTTTTTTTCTGAAACTGACCGCACTGGTCATTGGAAACCATATCGCCTACTTTCCATACGTTTTTATGCAGAAAAAAGTGCGCTGGACTGCGTATGCAGTGTGAACTGGCCTTTAAACCTGGGTTCACACTGATGCGGTGCAAATTCTACACCGCATCACAATTGCACCCCGTTTATGCGAACCGCTGCGGGTGTGTATGTTAACAACACCCTGAAATTGGTCCGCAAAACGCGGTGCGATGTGCAGAATTGGATCGCATAAGTGTGAATACCCATGCAATTCGATTCTAGTGCAGACCAAAAAAAGGGTTCTGCACCTTTTCGGTGCGATTTGAGACATACAAAATATATGGCTCCAATCGCACCGCACACAAATCGCATGTGATTTGCAGAGGAATGTGGTGCGGTTCCTGTGCGAATCACATGCAATGTGCCGCAGCACATAGACGTCAACCCAGCCTAAGGGTCCTTTCACACGGGGCGGACCTGTTTAGCGGATCCGCTTGCTCAGCGGGGGATCTGTCCGCTGATCCCGGCTGAGCAAGGGGATGACAGCTCTGTGTCACAATCACACTCCGGATGTGGTACAATTTGAGATATACAAAATATATGGCTCCAATCGCACCGCATACAAATCACATGTGATTTGCAGAGCAATGCGGTGCAGTTCCTGTGCGAATCACATGAGATATACCGCACTGCATGTATGTGAACCCAGCCTAAGGATCCTTTCACACGGGGCGGACCTGCTTAGTGGATCCGCTTGCTCAGTGGGGGATCTCTCTGCTGATCCCGGCTGAGCAAGGGGATGACAGCTCTGTGTCACCTTCGCTGCTGCAGAGCCCACTCAGAGCTGCTCGCTCTCCTCAATGGGGGGTCAGATGAAAACAGACCGTTTTCATCCGACCCAATCCGACGGGCAGAAGGGGAATTGGATCCCCAACTGTCCTTTTTTGGCGGATCGGATGTCGGTGGGGTGTAACGGACACGTCTGTTTATACCCGCCGCTCCATAGAGGAGAATGTAGGTTCTAATTGGGTCCGCCTGAAAAACGGGCAAGTGGACCCAATTGGGATGTCCGTGTGAAAGAGCCCAAAAACGGCAATGATCTGCCATCACTGGATGTGAACAGGACCCAAGAACCCGCTCACAATACATGTTGTGTCATGTTTTTTTTGTCCAGTAAAAAAATCTCCCCATTTGTGTCCCATTGGGGAGATTTCCCTTCACTTTCTGTACCATAGTCATCAAAGGAAATGAGAGGAAACCCCTGCAAAGTGAGGACATCGCATGTTGCCACCAGAACTAGTGTCTCTATTGGAAGATTTCTTCTCTGTTCCTGTTCCGGTGACAACGCAAAAATTGGGATTTTCTTTCATTCTCAGAGATGTCACCAGGATAAAGGTGAATCTCCCTAAGTCTAGGTTTGCACTTATACAGGTTGCATTTGAAGCATTTCTGCATTGCGTTTTTGACGTGTTTTTCTTTTAATTTTTTTACATTTTTCTTGTTGCTAGGCAGATTTAAAACGCATCAAAAAGGTGGCCAAAACACAGAAAAAACGCAGAACGAACTTGAACCCATTATTTCTCAATTCCTGAATCAGATAGCACTACATCCAATATGGCCACTGTGCGTTCCAGATGGTGGATATGACATCACCCAGAAGTCCCGTCCTACACATTTCATCATCAATCTGTGAGCCTTTGCTCCTGAAGAGGTTGCAGATTGATGACGAAACGTGTAGGGTGTTACTCGTACCTTTCTTAACACACTTGAACCCGTTGATTATTTCCCAATTCCTGAATCAGAAAGCACTACATCCAATATGGCCACTGTGCGATCTAGATGGTGGATATGACATCACCCAGAAGTCCCGTCCTACACATTTCATCATCAATCTGTGAGCCTCTGCACCTGAAAAGGTTGCAAACTGAAGACGAAACATGTAGGGTGTGACTAATACCTTTCTTGACACACTTGAACCCACTGATTATTTCTCAATTCCTGAATCAGGAAGCACTACATCCAATATGGCCAATGTGCTTTCCAGACGGCGGATATGACATCATCCAGAAGTCCCGTCCTACACATTTCATCATCAATCTGTGAGCTTTTGCTCCTGTAGAGGTTGCCAATTGATGTTGAAACGCGTAGGGTGTGACTCATACCTTTCTTAAAACACTTGAACCCACTGATTATTTCCCAATTCCTGAATCAGGAAGCACTACATCCAATATGGCCACTGAGCATTCCAAACGGCAGATATGACATCACCCAGAAGTCCCGTCCTACACATTTCATCATCAATCTGTGAGCCTCTGCTCCTGAAGAGGTTGCAAACTGAAGACGAAACGTATAGGGTGTGACTCATACCTTTCTTGACACACTTGAACCCACTAATTATTTCTCAATTCCTGAATCAGGGAGCACTACATCCAATATGGCCACTGTGCATTCCAGACGGCGGATATGACATCACCCAGAAGTCCCGTCTTACTCATTTCATCATCAATCTGTGAGCCTTTGCTCCTGAAGAGGTTACAGATTGACAACGAAACGCGTAGGGTGTGACTCATACCTTTCTTGACACACTTGAACCTATTGGTTATCTCTCAATGCCAACCCAGATCACACAAGAAGAAAACAGACGCCAAATCATATTTTTAAAAAAGTCTATTTATTTGCTGCACATACAAGACACGGCATGACACCAATGTACAAATAAATACAAAGCACGACAAAGCTCCCAGAGATAGGAATTGCTGTTAACGTAAGACGTGAACGCAGCTGAGCCAGGAATTGGACTTCAGTAAGGCTTTTGTCCAAGGCTTTGCAAAGAGATAAAAAAAAAACAAAAACAACGCGTACAGTTCGGAGAAGAAAGCAGTTTGCGGTTTTAGCTGCTACAATCGGATATATAAAACACTACCATTGCGAGATATCAAGTCTTACAGAGAAAATGTATAGGAGGTTATAAAACATTCACGTAAGAACAGGTACACCAACTCTCGTCTTCTCAAAAGACCGCTCCCCCCCTCCCCCGCACATTAAGACACTGGTTTTGTAAGATTCCATCAACAAATGAGAATGAGCCCTTAAGTCCGGAGCACCATGCAACAAAGTCCACCACTGAGAAAAGAGTTTCAGCTCCTGCTGCAATATGGAAGATTATGGACTATACCGCCGTGGCACCGATACCCTCCTCACCAATCAAGATCAACTGAGAGCGCTAATGATGACATAACTACAGGGGGCGAAATATCCAATGAAATACATGCAAGGGAGCAGTTTCACCTTCCAAATGTGTATTTCTGTCCATCCAGACCGGACATTTATGCTGCTCTGCTGCACAGCACAGCCCTGTCTCGCAAGGGCTGGAGACCCGATTTGCCTCTGCCATAGTTAAGTTACATGACCAGGTCTTGTCCCTCCCCCAGCCTGTGATAGGACAGTGACAAGAGGAGAAGCGGACTGATGACTGATCTCGGTCACTCTGCGCTCTCCTCCTATCAGCATGCTCCTTGTTAACTCATAAGCAGTGTCAGCACAATTGATTGGCTTTTTGTGCCATTTCTCCCTCTCCCAGCCTAAGCTCGGTTTTACAGGGATGACACAAGAACAGTTCCCTCTCACAGCCTGCGAGAGGACAGTGCCAGGAAACTAATGAGCTCATCTCTGTCACTCTGCTGTTTTCCAATTAGCATGTCCCTCCCCCAGCCTGTGATAGGACAGTGACAAGAGGAGAAGTGGACGGATGACTGATCTCGGTCACTCTGCGCTCTCCTCCTATCAACATGCTCCTTGTTAACCCATAAGCAGTGTCAGCACAATTGATTGGCTTTTTGTGCTGTTTCTCCCTCTCCCAGTCTAAGCTCGGTTGTACAAGGATGACACAAGAACTCTTCCCTCTCACAGCCTGTGAGAGGACAGTGCCAGGAAACTAATGAGCTCATCTCTGTCCCTCTGCTGTTTTCCAATTAGCATGTCCCTCCCCCAGCCTGTGATAGGACAGTGACAAGAGGAGAAGTGGACTGATGACAGATCTCGGTCACTCTGCGCTCTCCTCCTATCAGCATGCTCCTTGTTAACCCATAAGCAGTGTCAGCACAATTGATTGGCTTTTTGTGCTGTTTCTCCCTCTCCCAGTCTAAGCTCGGTTGTACAGGGATGACACAAGAACTCTTCCCTCTCACAGCCTGTGAGAGGACAGTGCCAGGAAACTAATGAGCTCATCTCTGTCACTCTGCTGTTTTCCAATTAGCATGTCCCTCCCCCAGCCTGTGATAGGACAGTGACAAGAGGAGAAGCAGACTGATGAGTTGATCTCGGTCACTCTGCGCTCTCCTCCTATCAGCACGCTCCTAGTTAACCCATAAGCAGTGTCAGCACAATTGATTGGCTTTTTGTGCCGTTTCTCCCTCTCCCAGTCTAAGCTCGGTTTTACAGGGATGACACAAGAACTCTTCCCTCTCACAGCCTGCGAGAGGACAGTGTCAGAAACTAATGAACTCATCTCTGTCCCTCTGCTGTTTTCCTATCAGCATGCCCCTTGTGAACACATACGCCCGGAGGCACAACTGATCGGCTCCTTGTGCTGCTTCTTTCTCTCCAGTCTGAGCTCTGCTGTACAGGGCAGCAAGGGGCTGATACCAGGATAAAATTTAGATGCTTACATTTAAAAAAAAAAAATAATGATGGAATAATAAATACAGAGCCGCCTGCCTTCATGTATTTAATTTTTGCCTGGAGTTCAGTTTTAAGCATCAGGTTAGAGTGAAGATAATTGCTGGGATCCAGAAGGGGGGGGGGGGAGGGGAGAGTTAAGTGCCAGGGTCTCCTGAAGAGTATACATGAGCTGATGCATTCGTGTTGAGATTACTACATATTTGTTTCCAGGACTTCTCTGGCAGCGGCAGGTTCTGCTCGGATCCTTGGATTTATCATTTATTGTATGTTATGTGGGATGTAAATGGAACACCTAGGGGTTGATTTATAAAGAATTTGCACAGCCATTCACCCAGTTACAGCGTGTGTACATTAGATCTGTGCAAATGGGACAAAAATGAAAGTAAACAGGTTACATATTGTTCTGTTCGAATGTAAATATTTGATTCTATTTGGAAAATACTGCATTTGGGCACTAGATGGAGCTAAGTATTAAAGGAAATGCTTTGGTTACTTAGCTCCATCTATGGCTCATATGTGGTATTTTCACTTTCCATGAAATTATTTACATTCAAACAGCACAAGATATACTGTAGCCTATTTACATATTTGCCTGATTTGATTGAACGAACGTCCATGCACTTTCACTGCGTGAATGCCTATGCAAATTCTTAAATAAAATCGACCCCATGGAGCAGTGGTTCTCAACCTGTGGGTCGCGACCCCTTTGGGGGTCGAAAGACCCTTTCACAGGGGTCACCTAAGACTATCGGAAAACACATATTTCCGATGTGTAAAGAGCAGCTACTGTGTAGAAAGCAGCTACTGTGTTGAAAGCAGCTACTGTGTTGAAAGCAGCTGTGTAGAAAGCAGCAGTACTGAAGGTAAAACGATACTTCATGAATTATAATTACTGGGTAAATAATTTTATGGTTGGGGGTCACCACAACATGAGGAACTGTATTAAAGGGTCGCGGCATTAGGAAGGTTGAGAACCACTTCCATAGAGTGCCTACCCAATCACAGCAGGAAGAATGAAACTCCGGAGTACTAAGAAATAGAACTGTGAACTATGGCGGTGAAATCTTGGCCAGAAATCTCCAAGAGGCTAAAGCTGGCCGTACACATATGGATTTTTGTCGGAGAATTTTCTTTTCGAGAATATTCGTTTGATTTTCTAATCGTTAGTGGGGTCAAATCGATGTTCATTTTCGACAGCAGTGATGGTTAAAAATTCGAAGGGGCAGAAAGGAAAAACTTTTCTCGTTCAAACAAATTTTCAGCCTGTATGTGTGGTGATCGTTCAGAAATTACATTCATTTTAAAGTCGAACTCTAAAAGCAAAAGACAATTTTCAACCGACATTCATCCATTCGTTGAATGTTCAAAGGATTTTTGTACGATTTTTCTTAGGAATATTCTCGTCCGAAAATCTACACATTTATGGCCAGCTTAAGGCTAGGTTGAGAGTTTGAGGTTCTTCAACTGTTTTTGGAGTGTTTTTTGTGTGTATTCATACACGCGCTTTCTTTGGGAGGCTTCAAGATTGAGTGTTTTTTGGTTTAACCAATGGAAAAGTAGTTACTCAGAGAAGGAGAGGCAAGAAATCGTGCAAAGAATGCGAGGTACGTGTACTCCCTTTGAAGTCAATAGGGCCAGAAACGCACGACTCTCCATAGGAGCCTCGTTAGTTTTTTGAGGTTCAAGCTAAACAACACTCAGGTACTATTGACTATAATGTGTATGAACTGGACCTTGGTCGAGGTTCAAGCAACATGAAGCTCAGGTACTATTGACCATAACGTGTATGAACTGGACCTTGGTCGAGGTTCAAGCAACACAACACTCAGGTACTATTGACTATAATGTGTATGAACTGGACCTTGGTCGAGGTTCAAGCAACATGAAGCTCAGGTACTATTGACCATAACGTGTATGAACTGGACCTTGGTCGAGGTTCAAGCAACACAACACTCAGGTACTATTGACTATAACGTGTATGAACTGGACCTTGGTCGAGGTTCAAGCAACACGACGCTCAGGTACTATTGACCATAATGTGTATGAACTGGACCTTGGTCAAGGTTCAAGCAACATGAAGCTCAGGTACTATTGACCATAATGTGTATGAACTGGACCTTGGTTGAGGTTCAAGCAACATGAAGCTCAGGTACTATTGACCATAATGTGTATGAACTGGACCTTGGTCGAGGTTCAAGCAACACGCCGCTCAGGTACTATTGACTATAACGTGTATGAACTGGACCTTGGTCGAGGTTCAAGCAACACGACGCTCAGGTACTACTGACTATAACGTGTATGAACTGGACCTTGGTCGAGGTTCAAGCAACACGACGCTCAGGTACTACTGACTATAATGTGTATGAACTGGACCATGGTCGAGGTTCAAGCAACACGCCGCTCAGGTACTATTGACTATACTGTGTATGAATTGGACCTTGGCCGAGGTTCAAGCAACACGCCGCTCAGGTACTATTGACTATAATGTGTATGAACTGGACCATGGTCGAGGTTCAAGCAAGACGAAGCTCAGGTACTATTGACTATAATGTGTATGAACTGGACCTTAGTCGAGGTTCAAGCAACACGCCGCTCAGGTACTATTGACTATAACGTGTATGAACTGGACCTTGGTCGAGGTTCAAGCAACACGAAGCTCAGGTACTATTGACTATAATGTGTATGAACTGGACCTTGGTCGAGGTTCAAGCAACACGCCGCTCAGGTACTGTTGACTATAATGTGTATGAACTGGACCTTGGTCGAGGTTCAAGCAACACGCCGCTCAGGTACTACTGACTATAATGTGTATGAACTGGACCTTGGTCGAGGTTCAAGCAACACGCCGCTCAGGTACTACTGACTATAATGTGTATGAACTGGACCTTGGTCGAGGTTCAAGCAACACGAAGCTCAGGTACTATTGACTATAATGTGTATGAACTGGACCTTGGTCGAGGTTCAAGCAACACGCCGCTCAGGTACTACTGACTATAATGTGTATGAACTGGACCACAGAGCCTGTGCCAACCACCCTGGGACCTGTGCCAATGGCGTCAGGTTAATATGCTTCTGGGGCCAATCAGAATTGATGTGCTGTTGACCTGCTTCAAGCGGGTTTTCCATTCTCCTAGGTGTGTACGTCAATGCAAAACCCATCTCAACTGAACAAAAGCTCATCTACAAAGACCATGACCCATCCCATCAAAACCAACCCGGCACTGAAATATAACATTTGGCTGGACTGACCCTTCCAATGACAATGGGATTCTGTGATATTCCTGGGAAACCACCTGAAACCATGCAGACAAATTCTGGTAGAACACGGCAATCAGAAGAACGTCGCAGCAAAACCATGGAGCGTTACTCTTTACTCAGTGCGCTTTCTTGCAGAACAAAAAGGGACATCCTCAGGACCATCCGTAGTGGTCACTGACCTTCATATATCGGTCTGTATGAAATATTATCCACCGCTGGAAAGACAGAGAGAGGAAATAGTACTGCTACCACCAGTCATCAGTCGTATTGGTTGAGATGTGATCATGCTATTTTCAAGAATATATTATTCCACAGTGATAGAAAGCAGTGATGTGTGACTGTGTGTGAACTCAGTCCCTCTGAAGCCCATAATCTCCGTATGACATATCGGGATTTGTGGAGAAAGCACCGCAACAGGCTATGTTTGTAAGAAAGAAAGAAGACTGCATCACTGTTTTGGTGAAGTCCGATTGTCAGGGAGGTTCTGTACATCTACCAGAGACTAATGACATCACCGAGAAAGCAGTCTATCCGTTCACTAGAGACCGGTGACATCACCGAGAATGCAGCCTATCCATTCACTAGAGACCGGTGACATCACCGAGAATGCAGCCTATCCATTCACTAGAGACCGATGACATCACCGAGAATGCAGCCTATCCATTCACTAGAGACCGGTTACATCACGGAGAATGCAGCCTATCCATTCACTAGACACCGGTGACATCACTGAGAATGCAGCCTATCCATTCACTAGAGACCGATGATATCACCGAGAATGCAGCCTATCCATTCACTAGACACCGGTGACATCACTGAGAATGCAGCCTATCGATTCACTAGACACCGGTGACATCACAGAGAATGCAGCCTATCCATTCACTAGAGACCGATGACATCACTGAGAATGCAGCCTATCCATTCACTAGACACCGGTGACATCACCGAGAATGCAGCCTATCCATTCACTAGACACCGGTGATATCACCGAGAATGCAGCCTATCCATTCACTAGACACCGGTGATATCACCGAGAATGCAGCCTATCCATTCACTAGAGACCGATGACATCACTGAGAATGCAGCCTATCCGTTCACTAGAGACCGATGACATCACTGAGAATGCAGCCTATCCATTCACCAGAGACCGATGACATCACTGAGAATGCAGCCTATCCGTTCACTAGAGACTGGTGACATCACCGAGAATGCAGCCTATCCATTCACTAGAGACCGATGACATCACCGAGAATGCAGCCTATCCATTCACTAGAGACCGATGATATCACTGAGAATGCAGCCTATCCATTCACTAGAGACCGATGACATCACTGAGAATGCAGCCTATCCATTCACTAGAGACCGATGACATCACTGAGAATGCAGCCTATCCATTCACTAGAGACCGATGACATCACTGAGAATTCAGCCTATCCATTCACCAGAGACCGATGACATCACTGAGAATGCAGCCTATTTCTGAAGATGACTGTTTGATCATCCTTGTTTGTGGTTTTACCAAAATCGTCCATAGTGTGGTGAGGTCAACATAGAATCATAAAAGACAACATGTGAAAAGGCCATTTAATGTTTATATTCATACATCAGCTTGCAGTAAACTGCCATGTCATTTATTCGGTTGCGCGGAACATTGCGAACGTGTAATATTTTAGAAATATAAATATAGTGATTTTCGTCCGGAGAGTCATTTAATACTCGCATTACACCAAACATAAAGCTGCAGGGACTGAATTCATACACAGTTTATACAGTAACTCAACTGGAACATGTGCAAAGTATGTGGCACTGGATCCCTCTGTTGTTAAAGGCAAAAATTAAAAGAAAGAGGAAACAAATCCTCCACAAAATAACACACAAAACGTCCTCACGTCATACATCACAAAGCAGCCGTATCTTGTTTTTCACTTCATTACTTTTGGTTTGAAAAGATTTTTGCTGACTCTTGAGCTTTTCAGATTTTGGCTTAAACCTAAAATGAGCACCAATGACTTGTGTGCGTTGTGGAGCATGCACCACATAAAGTACACTTTAGGCCTTCTTTATCAAGGCGTCCGTAGACAGACATTTCTTGTTGCTCATGGCATTGGCAACCAGTTTTCTAGTCTCAATACAGTACGGGATTTGTCATAGGAAGAATCAGATGTACTCTGCTTTAGACACCAATAAATGAGGTGGAATACTGTTTAGGTGTCCAGCATAGATTCCCCATAAAGTGCAGAAAAATCACAAGAGGCTTCATATGTAAATCAGGGTCCACTGTTGAGTTACTACAATGAGGCAGTTGACTAGAGGGTTGGAGCAGAATACCACACTGGAACTAAAATGGGGAGGAAAGCTATAAAAATGCCATTAAAGATGACAAGTCAATGACCATTAAACTTTTTATCTTTTGTTATAAATTTTACTTTGGGGCAAAAGAGCATCAAAAACGACTGACAAGGTGTAAGGAAATTGGTTCCAAACTCTCCAAAATCAGGTGTGTCCTTAAATGCTTCAGGAGATGGGTTGGTAAAATCTTCAGGAACACAAAATCCTTCACCTTTTTGCTGCCCAAGGTGGCCATAATGAGGTAAGAAGATGGGTCTAGCTGATCAAGCTGTCATAGTTTTTAAGGCATTCTAGAGTGTCTAACATAGCATATTGCCTAAAAAGTTGACTGAGCCTTCAATGTTTCTAAAATAACAGTACTGAGGTGCATTGTCTGTAAGTCTTGAAATGTATCAAGTCCATGTGATGACCGCTTGGGCCAGCAGAGGACTAAGAACCCTTGGGATTGGGAAAAACACAAACAAATGGTCAAGAGGGCAATGCCACCCTCTCTTGGACCCCAGACCCAGGCTGGTGCTTTTCCTTCTGTCCAAGAAAAAGTGGACAGTAGAGACTCTGGCATTTGACAGTTCAATGAGAGGGGCCGGAGTTTACAGAAGTTCAAGCCCTATGCTCAACCTGAGCCTAAAAATCCAAAGAGGCACCAAGGATTGGGGGGGAGCACTGTTTTTATGGTAAAAACATTTTAGTCCAGCTGGTACTACATCAAAGAAATTGTCCAGCATTAACCCCCTGGCCAAGACTGATATTCTTACTCTCATAACACCTGGTTATTGTAGGCCTCATTTTTGAGGGTTGTCACCCATTGCAACTAGATGCTCCCTATCCGTTTCCCATAATGAACTGGGAAAAGAAAAGAAAAAAAAGAGCCAACTAGTTGCTTAGGGTAACAAAAACAGCGAATTCAACCCTATGGAGAAATAAAGTCTATTGCATTCCTTTCCAAAGTAGACCCCACTGTAATGCTCCATCAAGTCATATATGTGAGTAGACACACTTGTAGGTCCCTCAACATTTCAGGATCATTCAGTGGTGAACAAACCAGACAAACAAAAAGTCCAGAAGAATAATTTCCAATATAGCCCTTACTGTGCCCCACTTGGACACATGGTACTGCAGTTCATTTATAGTCATTGTAACGGTGTACCCCCACTTCCCTCTCAACTACCAAGCTGTATCACTCACAAAGTGTAATATACAAGGACTGGAAAAGGCTACGATATCTCACCAACTGCCCATCTGAAGCAGTCGGAAAAGATAGAGAAGCAGCAGTGTCAAATGACATTCAATAGGTCATGTTATTGATAAAACGGCCATTTAATTTCCCCCCAAAAAAAAAATATCTACCTATTCATGGAAGGTGGCTGTTCAGTAATATAAATCTCTAACCTCTAACTTTGACAGAAAAGCCAAGAGAGCCAAAAGCTGCTTGAAGTCTGAGCCTCTATCTGAAATCAGGTGGTGTTACCATAATTACAGCACTCATGGAACTAGTGTGCCATTTACATCATCACTCCTAACAACCAGCCCATCTATTCAAGGATAAGAGTCCCTGGACTTCACACAGCTCTGTCTCTATGATGGAAGTTAACGAGAAAGAGTTGTCAATTACTAGAAGTAGAAAGTTTTATTCATTCCCCATTAAAAAGTGTATGTATAGCCCAAACTTTTTTTTTTGTTTTGGATAGACCTGGTTTTTCTTGGTGACCATTGTCACCAATACAAAAAAATGATGGGAAATTACAAAATTTACAGTAGTTACCAGGACAAGAGATGAGGGTAAATCTTCCAATGGTGACGCCCACTGACAACGAAGAGGGGAATTCCCCTCACTTCCAGTTTCAGGAAGAGAAGGAAATTTTCCCCAAAGAGATGAAGAAAGGAAGAAAGAAACTAACATGAGTTTTAACCTTTCCCCCTTCTATAAAAAAAAAAAAGGTTTTTGGCTATACATACCATTTAGGTTCCACTTCAAGGTTACAGAACACCTTTAAAGTCAAGTTCCCATTCCATTTGGGTACATTAGTTGTCACTGACCATGCTGGGCATGGTACAAGAAAGAGTCTGGAATGAGAGTAGTCCTCGGGAGACCTGCCTGTGTCCCACTGACCGCTTGTCCTTTAGCCTCCTCCTCGCTGGTTGGTGTGATGACACCATGAAAGGGGCACAGTGGTTTTCAGAACCTAATCCTACAGAAGGGGAATCCTACAACCAGGCCTGTCCAAATATAACAAAATAATTCTGTATATTTCAAAATAAATTCCTTTGAAGCTAGAGATATAAGTCTGTATACATATATATATATATATATATATATATTTAATCTGGTCACATACAAAATAACTAGCATGCAGCACAGAATATGGAAATATAAACTGCAAAATGGTACAAAAATAAAATGTCATCTTTTTCGCTATGTTCTGTTTATATTTTCCCCGTTGCTAGAGCTAAATCTTCACTCGCACCACTAGATTATTTTGAATTTGGTGGCCAATAAATTTTAAAGTGCAAGTTCCCTCCTTGCATCTCAAAAATCAAAATGGAGATATGTGTTGTTTAGAGATGTAACATTTTGGAATATCCTACCTTTTCAATATGACCTTTACATTTTTTGTTATTTTATTTGATACATTTTTAATTTCAGTTTTAATTTTTTTTTTCCAAATGTAATTTTAATTTAAAATGAAATATGACTCACCCAAGCTCAACTGCCCAGTTGCAGAGATGAGAACTGGAGGCCGGAACTCAGGCTAAGATGCTCACGGGCCAAAATGTTGTCTTAAAAGGTGTTAGCCGACAACTCGGATGCTTCTTGAAATAAATTCTTTATTGGTTACAAAATATTGAGAAAGAATCCACAGTTACTAACGCGTTTCAGTGAAAGCCTTCTTCATAGCATTGCTATGAGGAAGTCTTTTGCCGAAACGCATTAGCATCTTTGGATTCTGTATCAATATTTTGTAACTAATAAAGAATTCATATCCAGAAGCATCCGAGTTGCCGGATAACATCTTTAAAGAGGTCATTTTAATTTAAATTTTAAAATTAATCGGGTGGATGACTTCCCTATAAATGCTCTCCAGGAGTCATTGTGAGCCGCATCTAAAAGGTGAACTTGCGCTTTAAACTCCCCCCTTCTTAGTGTGATTCAGTGAAATCACTATACATCTATATTAAACGTTTGTACTGTAAACATTTTTGTCCTAAGAAAATGCATAAATTAGAGTTTTGGCTTCATGTATGAAAGTGAAAAAGGCGTTGCTCAGAGCAACACAGATGACTTCTCTTCTCTAATCTGCATTGAGAAGGAACGGATTATTGGTTGCTATAGGCAACACAGCTACTTTTTTATACTGAAAGGCCTGTCTGTGTTGCTCCTAGCAACAACCAGATAGTTGCCATCCAGTTTGGATCGAATATAGAGATGTCTCTGCCCTACAGACGATGTAACGGGCTTTCGGTGCTGGAGGTAAAGCTGACCCAGATGGGTACAAGAAATCAAGGCTTCAACTCATAAGGTCATACGCACATTAATTATTTGTCCAAGCAAACCAAACATTAATCAGAACCTGTATTTTGCCCATACTAGCTAAAGCAACAGGTTCTGTTAACAGGAGATATCATAAGGCATGTGTACTTACCTGTCCCATGCTCCACCAACATTCCAGTATATATTTCAATTGACTGAGCAAGTGGGAACTAACATGGAGCTATACGCCATCCCACCACATGCCTGGCAATCAACCAGCCAAAGGTAGAACACTACACTGAGAGCAGGCTGGTTGGGTGTCATAGGTCATATGAAAGCATTGGTTATTTCTCAGACATCAGGGTGGCAGAAAAGCACCGGAAGGTGAGAAATGAATTGAATCATTCGGGACAATATTTGCTAGGAGTGATCTAAATATAAAAATAACTATATATTGAACAATCAGACTGAAAAGCACATGGTCCTCATATTTTAAATGCCAGCCCCATGCAGAATGGACATTCCTGTTTCAAGTGGTTCCAGGCAAGTTGGATCACACGGTGCCTTCCTATTTTTCTCCATGAGATACCTTTATCAAAATTAAGAGTTTTGCCTGGTTGATGGAGGATGACAGTTGCAGACATGAGGGAGCAGATGAAGATACACTATTTGGCCAAAGGTTCATCAAAGCCCATCAAACTCTTGTTGGGCATCCCATTCCAAAACCATACCAGGTTCACCCACTTTTGCAGCTATGACCCCCTTCACTCTTCTGGGAAGACTTTCCACAAGAATTTGGAGTGTGCCTGTGGGAATTTGTGTCCATTCAGCCAAACAAAAAACATTGGAGAGGTCAGGTTCTGATGTTGGATGAGAAGACCTGGCTCACCATCTGTTCCAATTCATCCCAAAGGTAGAAGTAGGTTTGGTCAGGGCTCTGTACAGGCCATTCGAGTTTCTCCACACCAAACCCATCAAACCATGTCTTTATGGAGCTGGCTTTGTATACAAGGGCACAGTCATGCTCGAACAGAAAAGGATCTTGTCCAAGGTTGGAAGTCCACAGTTGTCTTAAATGTCTTTGTATGCTGTAGCATTACCAGTTCCCTTAATGGAAACACCTGATCTGAATCATTTGAAGGGTTTCATACTTTTGGCCATATAGTGTACAAGCCATGGTGGTGAAATACTGCCACTGGAAATATGTGATAAAGAAGGAAAGTGATTTAGCCATTTGGTGACTACTCTAAAACTGAAATATAGTTTGTACATGAAGTATTCAAGGATTGGCATGATCACCGTTAGGCAGATTTAAAATTCAGCACCATCAGAGCTAAGCGTTGACCACTAAGGGGTGTATTTATCAGTATTTCAGGCCAGTGCAGTAACACATCATGCCAATTCGAAAGCATTATCCGAAATGAGCATGCTTCTCATCACTTGTGACAATGTGGCATGTTAATACCAGACAGCGTACAAACTTCTTCATCCTGAAAACGGCTCTTTTGGGGCCGGGCCTCTTGAAGGCACTCCTTTCGTTTAAATGCTTCATCTCATGGGTAATGACCGCTGTGACCATGATATAGATTGCTAGTTAAGGTTTACCCCTTGTGTTTCAGCGAAGGCACAAGATGCTTTTAAAATTAAAGGCATAAATTTGACGAGGCTACAAAACAGCTTCTTTTTGCAGGGACAAGGCAGTACCCTCTGTGGAAATAGGACCTGTCTTTTGTTATGTTTTTATTCATCAGTCCAATTCCAGTAATGACATTTTCTAATATTCTTTAATGTCCAAAATGACTAGTTTCAGAATTCATTCACTAAGGTTTACTGGAGTACTACTATTAGATGACCACCCCTTCCAACATTGGTAGCAGAGGAGGCTGTGCAGTACAGGTTGCTGATATTGAGGTTTTTACTGCTGTCTTTATCCGGTTGAGATTTGCAAAGTTCCTTTTCCGACACGTGAAAAGGAAATGGGGGAAAATCTCTGTGACAGGAGTGACTTTTGGGGGTAGGGGGACCCCTTTATCATCTTCCCAAATTCTTATGTTTAAACCACCCTGTGCCTGTTAAGGGGTACAGGGTGTGAATGGGAATGTATATTGTGTATTGGTGTGTTGTCCTTTGTTCCCTGCCATGTGGTTGTCCATTGTCCTCTGCCATGTGCTGCATCCCATTGTTCTGTGTCTTGGTTCAGTGGGGGGTGTTTCCTGTAGCCCTTCCCACTGATGGGGTGGGCTGATGATGTGTTTCCTGTTCCTGGTTGTGTTTCCCCGCCCTGTGTATATATCTTGTGTTTGTGTAAAAATAAAGGAGTTGACTTCCTGTCTTAAGAAGAGTCGGGTGCTGTCTATTTCCTGCATGATCAGCAGGTGGTATCCAGGGGATTTGTGTTCGGACAGGGAAGCTGCAGTCTAACGGAAATATCCAAGTGTGGTCTGGGTCCGGTTCCGTTACAATCTCCAACAAAGAGACACAGACCGCAATAAACCCCGATAAAAACATCAGGAACGTTCTGTTAACTTCTACGCTGGCCACTTCAGCAAGCCCTAGAATTACGAGTTTACTAATCGAACCCCCAAGTACCACTTTCCACTGTCAACTCTCACAAGCCCTGCTGAAGAGAAATATGAAATCCAGAAATGTGTTGGCTCTTTCTATATTGTTGCGAAAAATCTAAATCTAGCTGGACGACAGGCTGGCACCATCTTATTTTTATATTGATTCTACCTTGCGGACAATATTCTAGGCCCATTAGTTTCCATGGCCTAAACCATACCGTCAAACTTCAGTTGGAATACCTACACAGATCAAGGTTTAGCGGCCCACCAACACACCTTGTTTTAGAGCTTCTTATCCTTCTTTACTCTTCTAGAAGATGCATTTTATTTCTTCATGTGTCCATTTAGGGGAAATCTCTCACTTCCTGTTCACACTGAATTCTATGAAATAAGCAGGAATCAAGAAGAATCTAACCAAATGAGGACACAAACAACAATAAACAGTTTGACTGAGGTTCCAACTACCTTACTACATCCAGGTTTTAATGCTGTCTTTGTCCCAGCAGAGATTTGTAGAACTTAAAAGGTCATCAGGGCTTCAGTGGAAATTGTTTTCGCTCTTCTTTTTCGGACACTTGAACAGGAAATGGAGGAAAATCTCCATCAAAGCGACATAGACAGCAATAAAACCCTTGATAAAAAGAAGAGTATCAGGCTGTTTTGAAAAGATCTTCTAACTTCTACACTGGCCATTTGAGCAAGCCCAAGAATTATGAGCTTACTAGTCGAACCCCCAAATACCACTTGCCAGTGTCAACTCTCACAAGGCCTGATGAGGAGGAACCTTAAATCCAGAATGTGTTGGCCATTTATTACTCTGGCAAATCTAAATCTAGCTGGACTTTCAACCACAGGCTGGCACCATCTTCTTTTTATCATGTCACTTCAACCCTCTGGACTCTATTCTAGGCCCATCAGATTCCAATTAATTGCCATCAACTAAACCATTGCATCAAACTCCAGTTAGAACACCTACACAGACCAAGGTCCAGTGCCCCCCCAACACACCTTGTTTCAGAGATTCTTTACTCTACCAGATGATGATTTTACTGCTTCATACAGCTTCATTTCTCCTCACTTCCTGTTCAGACCGAATTACATGAAATAGACAGGAAGCATCCAGAATCTCGCCAAAGGAGAACAAAGACAGCAATAAAATGTCTGCCCAAGGTTCCAACTCTTCCACACTCCATCCAAAAAAAAAGAAAGAAAAATGTGGCTGGGCCCAATATCTGTATCAATTAAAAGTCTAGCAGTCAGACATATCTGTGTGAAAACAATGCAAAACATAGTTTTTTATTTCAGTAGCAGCACAGTGGCTTAGTGGTTAGCACTTCTGCCTTGCAACACTGGGGTCACTATCTGCATGGAGGTTGCCTGTTCTTGCATAGTTTCTCTGGGTACTCTGGTTTCCTCCTAACTCTCCAAAGTCATGCTGGTAGGTTAACTGGGGCAGCACAGTGGCTAAATGGTTAGCACTTCCGCCTGGCAGTACTCGGGTCGTTGGTTCGAATCCCCACCACGGCACCACCTGCCTGAAGTTTGCATGTTCTCCCTGTGCCTGCGTGGGTTTCCTCCGGGTACCCCGGTTTCCTGCCACACTGCAAAGACATGCTGGTAGGTGAATTGGTTCCTGTCTAAATTGTCCCTAGTATGTGTATGTATGAATGTGAGTTAGGGACCTTAGATTGTACACCCCTTGAGGGTTAGGGACTGATGTGAATGTACAATATATATGTAAAAGCGCTGCGTAAAATTGACAGCTCTATATAAATACCTGAAATAATTAATAACTAGCTTGTGTATAAATTGGCTCTAGTATGTATGTGTGTGTGTATGTGAGATAGGGGACAGGGGCTGCTCCTTGGGGGCAGGGACTGCTCTTTGGGGGCGGGGGCTGCTCCTTGGGGGCAGGGGCTTCTATGAATTCACAGTATGTAAAACATTGAGGAAATTTTCGGTGCCAATAATAAATATTTTTCACCGCTAACACCTCTAATGGGAAACTCTACAAATCTGCAAATTGTGCTGCTTGCGTAAAATAATAGTTTTTGTCAATTAATCTATATCAGACATAGTAACTTACAAACTGATATATAATAAAACATTTAAAAAAAAAAAAACCAAATGTTCCTCCTGGAGGAGAACTGCCCACAATTTTGTGTTTTGTAGCCAGGTCTTTGAAATGGATTTCCTCTTTCCTGCTAGAGATAATCTTTGAGGCACCGGCGTACAGCACCGTACTCCCGATCATTCACTGCCAGGTATAGGCAAGAGCTAAACATGCAGCTTTAAACCTAAAAAAACATGTATATACATACAAAAAAAATGAGACAATGCAAAATATATGTAAAACACTTTTTTTGGAATATGCTGTAAACAAAATATAATATTGCAAAGTTGAGTTTTTTTTTTTTTTTTTTCCCATACCTTTCCCTAGTACACCCGACTTCATTATGACCTGCTCCTGATTTACAAATAATTCAATGGACAATGTTCTCCCCTCCCCGAGATCCCTTTTAAGATCCATGCACACTAGGCAGTAGAAGAGAAAGCAGCATAAAAAACGCGTGTTGCACACGTTTACGTTCGTTTGTGTTTAGAAGCATTTTTGCCCAAAACACTAGAAAAAATGTAAACGTAAAACCGCTGCATTCAGGTGCGTTTATGCGTGTCAAGTGTTTTTTTTCTGCCTCTCAAATACACACTTTTTTTTTTTTTCAGCCTGTAAATGCTCCTCTACAAGTATGCCTGTAAAAACGCCCAAATGTGCATAGGCACATAGGCTATCAACGTCAAACGCCTGTATAAGTAGCTTTTTTTTTTTAAAGCCCGGTGTGCATGAGGCCTAAATTCTTGGTGGTCCTCCAACATTCGTTAACAGTAATCGGATGCTTAAAGTGTACATCTGATCAAAATTCAAACATATTCAGTACATCACTGTACTACATGTACATTTTCCATGTCTAGTCTCTAGAAAAACATTGCCAAGTACAGCAAAATACCTGTTGATCTGCCAAAAAAAACCAGTAAGCTCCTAACTTCCAGTAGTGAGCTAACACTGCCCGTGCTTCCCTGAGATCCCAAGTGGTGTTATCAGTACCGGTCTGAGCTCTCTCCTGTGGGACTACAAAACACCTCCCCCATTATATGACAGAGATGAGTGGAAGAGTGTGGTCTGTAGCCCAGCAGGGTACAGCTCAGCCAGGCATGTATTGCAGAGATGTACTGTACACGTTTTATTTTGCTCGGACATAGCAGAACTATACTCACCTTCACTCCAGGTCTGTAAAGTCCTGGAGCTGCCTGTATGCCACTGAAATATTTGAGCAATCTTCTTCCAGGTACCAATCTTAACCTGTTTTCAATGGCCCGGCCAAGATGAGGTTGTTCCCATTTGCTCGCACCCCAGATGCCACAGGTGGGGCAGCAACTTGGTACAATTAGCCATAGACAGGGGCGGACTGACAACTCATGGGGCCCCCAGGCAATAGGGGATCATGGGGCCCCTTTGACCTTGCCCAAACTCACAAAAGCCTATGAAAAAGGTACCAGGGGCATCTCATGGGGCCCCCTACTGACCCCAGGCCCTCGGGCAGTGCCCGAGTTTCCAAATGGTCAGTCCGCCCCTGCGCGGGAGTTCATTTATCTCATAACTGTCGAAATTTTAAACTGAGTTTAAGGTGGAACTGCACTGCATCTGAGCACCACAAACCAAAAATGCTATGTCATTCATTGTTAAATATGCAAAGCAAACTCCCCCATCCATCCATGTCTCCATGCTTTATTCTGCTGAGAAATCATTTTGAAAAACACCCCCTGGCATTTCTGGCAGTGGCCATCTTGAGTAAGGGAAGAGGATTCATGTAGCATTTATTTCCTGGAATCCACAAGCCCTTAGCTCAGGCACTGGCTGAGCTGAGATCCCTCCCTCCTGAAGACCCCTGGGATGTATGACATCATTTGCCTAAGTAGAAAACCAGGAAGTAACTGAAGAAATGCACAAAAAAAAAAGAAGTTTAAAACACGCAAATATGATATACTTTCCTATCTATTTACTAAGGCTAGCAGCATAAGGATTAAAAATGGTCAATATTGATTGAGAGAGGGAAGTTCCACTTTAAGTACACAGCTTAATGTACAGTGCACACAGGCAGGTAAGAAACATAGAAGAGACATAGAAGGAGATTTACTAAAACTGGTGTACCCACAGTCTGATGTAGCTGTGCATGGCAGCCAATCAGCTTCTAACTTCAGCTCGTTCAATTAAGCTTTGGCAATAAATCCTGGAAGCTGATTGGTTTCTATGCAGAGCTGCACCAGTTTTTGTTTTTTTTTTTACTCTTCAGTTTTAGTAAATAACCCCCATAGTAGGTCTCTTCTGCATTAAAAATCCTGCCTGATCACCATTTTTGTTGTAGACCAGCATATACATAGGTACCCTGCAAAACACTCAGGCTCTTCCCGGCTCCTGTTTCATTTTCCTAAACCCATGAACCATGAGGTTATTAAAAAGAACAAAAATTAAGGATCCAGTGGCCTTTTAAGGAACCCATAAACACATATATAAAAAAATTATTTATGTATGTGTTTATGAGTGCCGATGCCCTAAAAGCCCGCTGGTTTTTGGCTTTTCATTAATCTCTTGAAATGGGATGTGGCACCAGTGGAGCTAGAACCCCCTCCAAGTTTTTTTTTTAAAACCCATACTTGACCTCTGCAGGCCTTGTGAAGGTTTGCTGCAAAATTCAGATGTTGCCTCATTCAAATACAAAAGTCCTGCTCAGGGGCGGACTGACAACTCATGGGGCCCCCGGGCAATAGGGGATCATGGGGCCCCTGTGTCCTTGCCCACACTCAAAAAAGCCTATAAAAAAGGTACCAGGGGCATTTCATGGGGCCCGCTACTGACCCCGGACCCTCGGGCAGTGCCCGAGTGCTCGAATGGTCAGTCCGCCCCTGGTCCTGCTATGTGGCAACCCCCATCCTTACAACAAAAATGCAAAAACCATTTTTAAAAAAATGTAATAATGCTCACCTTACCTTCCAGTAGGCTTGCCAAGGTAAGGTGACTTTTTTAGGTCTTCTCATGGAATCCTGGGAAAGCGGAGTATTCCAAATTCTTTTGAGAATGTGTTCCTGCATAGTGCCAGAGTATCTTTAGCTTTCCCAGGATCCCTCGTTGACGTCCCATGACATCAGCTACAGGAAACAGACAGAGGAGTAACCTTGGGGTGGGGGGGCTGCCAACTAAGTGGACCTTGTATTTTAGGTCTTTCCTAAATTAATTAGACTCGTGCTACTATGGTTTCATGGCTGAATTCACCCAATTATCAAGCACTTCTACCATCCTGAACTCTAGCTCGTATGTGCTTACTCCTCCAAAGTCCACTTCTCCAGTAAACCATTTAGAGAGGTCCTGCAGTAGTGTCTACAGAAAATTCTTAGAGGGTTATAGCTCCTCAATGGTAACATGCAAAATGGCAGCATTTGAGACAACCAAAGGACTATTAGGCTCCATGGGATTAGCTACAGGAAACGGGAAGAACTTGAAGAGTAATTAGGGGGTTGGGGCTTCCAACTAAGTGGACCTTGTATTTTAGATCCTCCTTAGATTAATTAGACCCCTGCTACTATGGTTTTGTGGCTGTATTCACCCATTTATCAAGAACTTCTATAACCGTGAACTCCAGCTCACAGGTGCTTACTCTTCTAGTGTCCATTTCTCTAATAAACCATTTAGCAAGGCCCTGGATCTGTGTCTACAGAATGTTCTCCAGAAGTTTATAGCACCTTCTGCAAAATGCCAGCACTTGGGACCACCAAAGGACAATTAGAAGCACAAGATAACCAAACAGATAGTTACAACATAACAAACGGATGACCTTTCTTAAAAGATGAACAGATGAAATGCAATATCACACATGGAAGCTGAATGACTTGGATGCAGAGTGAGAAACTTCATTTGTATTTATTGAGAACCTGACAGTTCAACAGACAGATGCCCTAGTTTAGGGTGATATGGCAAAAGGCAATGATGCACAGCATCGAAGAATGATCTTAAAATGTAATAACTGGTAATTGTGTCATAAACGTACGACATCATGGAGCTGCTTTTACATTTCAAAAGTGAAATATTACGACCAGAGATGAGCCAACCTATTCAGGAATCAGGCGACTGGCTCCACCGGCTTTTAGAATGATCATGATCAGCAATCGTCTGCATTATCAAATGGAGCAATTCTCTGCAGATCGCACAAACCTGCATGCAAATATTCAAATATTCCACCATGTAAGGGGAACAGCCAAAATCCCCAGATTGTTGAATCAATTGGCTCATCTCTAATTGTGACAGATGAATTGCTGTAGTAGCTGCAACCAATCTGCTTCTTGTTTTTCTCATAATCACCAGCAGAAAATGAAGAAAAAAAAAAAAAAAAAAGACATGTTAAATGAAAAGGGAAAATTGGTATTCATGGAACTATATGGGTTTTTGCAATAAATGGATACTGGCGACAATGAAACTTGGGACTAAATATGGAGATGACCCCTCCCCCTAAGGCCAAATGAGTTTTTAGAACCTTCAAATGTGTAAAAGTTCCTGTGTCCAATCAGAACTTGAGCGATTTGACGTTGAGACCCAATTTTCCCATAAGGAGAATGTGGTGGAGTGTCCTTCATTAGGATAATTGACAGCTAGTCAACATTAGGAGCTAACCGTCTACCCTCAGGATCAGAACATTACATCAAATGCGCTCTTTTCTAATACACCTGTGGAACTTTTACATGTATTTATAGACAGAGTTGCAATAAACATTTCTTGGGACTTTATGGTTTCAACACCAGCGACACTTTGACATATTAGCACACCATGGTGCTGGTTTAGGACAATTTTTAGTCCTTAAAGGTTGAACAATGGGGCGTTTATCAGTCAAGCCACATGGCAGCAGAAAGCAAGGGAACCCCTTCCCTTATTGCCCAAAGACTGTGATTAGGTGCCATTTGTGCAACCATGTAGTCCAATAACGATCCACTGCTTTACCCTTACAAGTCAAATCATTCACGAAGCTCAAGCCTGGCAAAGGGTCAAAACGTATCTAAACCCAAAAACAAAAAAAATTAATTTATTACAACTTACTGGTCCTTTCCCTTTATTTGCACCTGCTAATTCTGCGAAAACCACATGCACTGTCCTAGCGTGACAAAGCTCACTCCTCTAGTGTATCTATGGGGGAGGCCATGGTTGTCACCCACACTGGACTACAAACATGTCTGCCTTTGTTCATCTCCATTACATGGGGAATGGGGAGATTAGCAGTTTACAAAAGGAAGACAACATTGTTTTATGCTTCGGGTTCATCTCGCAAGAAGTGACAAGTACACAGCATTTCTGGCAAGATCAACAGGTATTTTATGTGCTTGCTGAAAATGTCCTTAGCCTGAAAAAAGGAAAACGAATACAGCCACTATGTCTAAGGTCTGGCTGCAACATATCACATTTTTGTTCTTGGGTTTAGCTATCCTTTCATACTTCCTGATGGGGGGAAATTGGGATGTTATCTAGAGATCATATGCAAAACGCAGTGGCTACCACTTGTTCTGAAAAACAAAAAAAATCACGAATATAGCTTTGATACTATTGGACAGATTAAAAAATATATATATATCCCTTTTCGGTCGGGTACCCCCTGAGCAAAATGTGTCACAAACTATGCTCATTTATTGTCCCCGCCGAAATCCCCCTCCCCACCAACCCCCTTCCTTACCCAACCTCGGACCAAAACAATTTAAAAAATAAATAAATAAAACCTCACAACTTAAACCTCAGTTAGCACAAGGGTGAAACTACTCTTCAATCATTAACAATTCCAACATTCTCCGTGTAACAATAAAGAGGTCAATCTTTGCACAGAATGTCGCGGTCTTGTGCGTCGGACCCCTCCCCCGGGGTCCTTGGTTCCATCTGGTTGCGGTTCCAGCGCCAAGGGGTCCACTTCCAAGTCTGGGGACCTCTTGTTTATTTTCGAGACAGATTGTAAAAAAACCCCAAGCTGCTCTTTCCTTCTAAAAACAGCACTTGGTGCTGCCTTCTATCAAGGGTCCGGCAAGTCTGATGTATCGACTATGACTTTAATAAAAATAGTATCGTCTTTTATGTACGTCCCATTTTCCAGCACCGTCTGAGCAACAAACACGGGGCACCCGGAGGCAATGTTCATTTCCCCTGTGGGTTTTTTGAAGCTGCTGCTGTTGGGGTCAGGCTTGAAGGCATCGCCAAGATGGCGGCGTGACGGTCCCTGGTCCATTAACATGAGGCTTACTTTCTGTTTGAACGGCCAAGGAAGCAGAGAATCGTACTCTCCCCTCATGATGACAAAGAACAGTGATAAATGGGTATTCTTCCCCATGCCGTCTCCATTCAGGTAGACCCTGGCGCACATCTTGTAACCAAAGTAGCCGGTGTAGAATGGCTGACTGTACAGAGACAATGTCTTTCCCATAACGGCCTCTTGCTTCCGCCTCTTGTAATCGCGAATTTTCCAGATCAAGATGCCATTGTAGCTCGCGGTCTCCAGGACTTGGAACCGGAGGTCCATGTCGGCCAGGCGGATGTCATGAACGCTCAACATCTGGTCATGTCTGTTAATCTGGGTCTCCAGGACACCTAAAAGAACAAGGAAGAACAGTATAAAAATGTGAATATCTATTGTAGAGATATTAAAGCTGAACTCTAGGAATTAGACAAAATCTATCCTTTTCACCAGGGCCGGGACAAGGGGTGGGTGGGAGGGACAAGGGGTGGGTGGGAGGGACAGCTGCCCTGGGTGCAATGGTTTATTGTAGGGATGGGGGCGCCTTTCTTCTGTTACAAGGCTGACAGGAGTAGCAACAGCAGCATCACTACTCCTGTCAGCCCAGTGCTGGGAGTGGTGAGGAGAGAGCCAGGATGTGGTGCGGGCTGTGTTCTCCTCCTTCCTGTCTCTTGTGGTTGGAAAAACTGCACTTCCAGATGAATGAAAAACCTGACTGACAGATCAAGAGCTGCACAGTGATTTTGACAAGTGACAGTTGTGCAAAGGATCCCCTAAGTTTGCACATCATGAAGGAAGGGGGGAGCACTTTGGCATCTTTGCCCTGCGAACTGGATGACCGCACCTTATGCACTGCAAGGGATAAAATGCTTGCTTAGTCTAGAGGTGCAGGGATAAGGTGTAACACTTCCCGTACCCCTGGCTCTGGCAGGCTCCTTCCATCAATGTGGTGCTATGGGTGCATCTCCTCATATACACTGCAAGGTTAATAGTCTGATGGTACAGAGGGACAGGCCACAGGGTTTTGGGTTGAAGAGTACACACTCTGGAGCAAGGGACAGGGTAAGTAATGCACCTTATCCTTGCACCCCTAGCCCAAGGGTGCACTCACATTGGGGCCAGTTAAACTAACCATGCCTGAGTTTGATTCTCGTTCTTCCCCCACTGGTCTGCACTCACACTTCACTGTAAGGAACTGTCCCTGGGCACACTTCTCTGCTAACCAGACCCTTCATCCATGCTTCACTGCACTGCCCTGTATGCAGAGTTCTCTGGCATGGTTTGCCCTCAAACTGAAGCACATTGTACTGGACCACAATTGAACCATGCCCCAGACAATCTCTTCCAAGTGGTTCTGGGCTTGGTGGACTTAAGCCATCCTGAGTACTGTTTGGAACACAGACTACACAAAAGAACCAGCCCAAGGGATAAACTATGCCCAAGAATGGTTCAAGTGCCAGTCTGAGTGCACCGTTAATGAACAAGAAAGAAAGAGGGCTCCACCTATGAAGTGTATTTTATTAGTAAACCCATTAAAAAAAAATGGATAAATTATGCGCTCACTGTGCATTATGGGTTTACACAGTGAGTGCATAATTATCAATTTGTTTTTTGGGGGTTTACTAAAAAAACTACACTTAGAAGGTGGCACTCTCTCTTTCTTTCCTGCTACCTATACACTCTTCAGGATGCCCGAGGTCTAATTACCCAGAGTTGTAGCAGCCATACTAAATGTGGGTTCGTCATCCATTTACCTGAACCTACCAAGGCTATTACCATTCGGGCATTACAAGTCTTATCATCTTTGCGTCATCTCTTCATCACGGCACCCTTTAAAGAACATTGCGGCCCTGCTGCAAGGGTAGTTTGTCTTTATGGAGTTCAGTATTAAAGATACATGAACAAAGAATATTCAGCACTTCCTTGTGTGTCAGATTGTCTGTGTCCCTCCCGCTGCATATTGTGGTTCCATGTCACTACAGCTGTTCGTGGATAGAAACATAGCATACAGTGAGCAACAGAGGGATCCGACACACCAGGAAGTGTCAGAGGCTGAAAATCCTCCAGCACGGTGGTGAAGATCTGAGTCACTGCGGTGGGATAGATAAGACATTTTTAGATGACAAATGTGCTTTTAACCATAACCAAGAATACTAGCACATGATTAGTCCGCAAAACACAAAACTGGCCTTGGTTTATCTCAGTCAGTCTATCTTTTGGCAGAGCAGCACTGTGAATGTTGATGATTATTTAAAGCCAAGACAAGGTGTATCTAAAGCCAAAACTTTTTATTTTTAAGCCGTGGGCTAAGTAAGCCCTGTTGGGGTTTTACTGCTAACTTTTTCCCATAGAGGAGATTTCCCTTTACATCCTATCCCCTAGACTAGGGGTCTCCAAACTATGGACCTCCAGGTGTTCAGAAGCTGCAACTCCCAAGAGGCCTTGCAAGACTGACAGCCCCAGGCAAGACTCCCAGAGGCAGAGGCATGATGGGACTTGTAGTACTTCAACAGCTGGAGGGCCATAGTTTGGAGACACAACAGGAAGGGAGAGAAGTTCTCTCCAATGCAAGGGACACCCCATTTTAGCTGTCACCGGAATGAGTGTCTTCACTTTAGGGATTTCCTGGTCTGTTCCCGTTCATAATTTCAACTGTGAGCACTGGGACAAATCGAGAGGGACCCAAACAAGGGAGGTAAAACCTCGGTGGGGCTTTAGATTTTCTATCCCGGGGGTCAGGCTAAGATCTTCCGGTTGTCCTTACCAGGATTCCATGCAGCAGCAGTCTTACTTATTGTCTCCAACTGAGTCAAACGGGTCTGTAGTGACTCCAGAGAGCTCTTTATATTATCTGCATCTTCCCCAGTCTGCCGCAAGCTATGGATTTCCTTATCCAAGTCCTTTAACTTTTCTGCTTGGCCTTCAATTACTCTCTGCAAAGAAAAGAAATAAACAGGACAACGTGAAGCAATCTTGGTGCAATTCTCCTGCAAGTCCAGTTATCTGATGGAAACAAACTGCCTTGAATTAAACCTAAAACAGGAAAAAATTGTACTTGGGCATTACTTAGAAATCCAGCACAAAATCTCCATCAGTTACCATTATCCTATCAGATGTTTGCACACAGAGTTATCCAAAGCCATCAGAATCTCTCATATTGTGACCTGGCCTCTATTGCTTCATGTTGCAGATTTCAAATCGGCATCAAGACACAACCTACTGATAGTACAGCCCAGGTTTGGCAGACTCAATAGTTAGCGGATCATGTGATGCCAATCCACTTCCTTTCCAGTTATTAGTCTCTCCGGGACTTAAAGTGTTCCTAAACTCCGGACCTTGCATTCACTATAGCCGGTCTCCCCAGACCCTGCACTCACTATATCCGCTCTCCCCGGACCCTGCATTCACTATATCTGGTCTCCCCGGACCCTGCATTCACTATATACGGTCTCCCCGGACCCTGCATTCACTATATCTGGTCTCCCCGGACCCTGCATTCACTATATCCGGTCTCCCCCGGACCCTGCATTCACTATATCTGGTCTCCCCGGACCCTGCATTCACTATATCTGGTCTCCCCGGACCCTGCACTCACTATATCCGCTCTCCCAGGATCCTGCATTCACTATATCCGCTTTCCCAGGACCCTGCATTCACTATATCTGGTCTCCCCGGACCCCGCACTCGCTATATCCGCTCTCCCAGGATCCTGCACTCACTATATACGGTCTCCCCGGACCCTGCACTCACTATATCTGGTCTCCCCGGACCCTGCACTCACTATATCCGCTCTCCCCAGACCCTGCATTCACTATATCCGCTCTCCCCGGACCCTGCATTCACTATATCCGCTCTCCCCAGACCCTGCATTCACTATATCTGGTCTCCCCGGACCCTGCATTCACTATATCTGGTCTCCCCGGACCCTGGATTCACTATATCTGGTCTCCCCGGACCCTGGATTCACTATATCCGCTCTCCCCGGACCCTGCATTCACTATATCCACTCTCCCCGGACCCTGCATTCACTATATCCACTCTCCCCGGACCCTGCACTCACTATATCCGCTCTCCCAGGATCCTGCATTCACTATATCTGGTCTCCCCGGACCCTGCATTCACTATATTCGGTCTCCCTAGACCCCGCACTCACTATATCCGCTCTCCCAGGACCCTGCATTCACTATATCTGGTCTCCCTGGACCCCGCACTCCCTATATCCGCTCTCCCAGGATCCTGCATTCACTATATCCGCTCTCCCAGGATCCTGCACTCACTGTATCTAGTCTCCCTGCATCCTGCACTCACTATATCTGGACTCCCCGGACCCTGCATTCACTATATCTGGTCTCCTCGGACCCTGCACCACTATATCCGCTCTACTCGAACCCTGCATTTACTATATCTGGTCTCCCCGGACCCTGCATTCACTATATCTGGTCTCCCCGCACCCTGCATTCACTATATCCGCTCTCCCCGGACCCTGCATTCACTATATCCGCTCTCCCCGGACCCTGCATTCACTATATCTGGTCTCCCTGGACCCTGCATTCACTATATCTAGTCTCCCCGGACCCTGCATTCACTATATCTAGTCTCCCCGGACCCTGGATTCACTATATCTGGTCTCCCCGGACCCTGGATTCACTATATCTGGTCTCCCCAGACCCTGCATTAACTATATCCGCTCTCCCCGGACCCTGCATTCACTATATCCGCTCTCCCCGGACCCTGCACTCACTATATCCGCTCTCCCAGGATCCTGCATTCACTATATCCGCTCTCCCAGGATCCTGCATTCACTATATCTGGTCTCCCCGGACCCTGCATTCACTATATTCGGTCTCCCTAGACCCCGCACTCACTATATCCGCTCTCCCAGGACCCTGCATTCACTATATCTGGTCTCCCCGGACCCTGCACTCACTATATCTGGTCTCCCCGGACCCCGCACTCCCTATATCCGCTCTCCCCGGACCCTGCATTCACTATATCTGGTCTCCCCGCACCCTGCATTCACTATATCCGGTCTCCCCGGACCCTGCATTCACTATATCTGGTCTCCCCGGACCCTGGATTCACTATATCTGGTCTCCCCAGACCCTGCATTCACTATATCCGCTCTCCCCGGACCCTGCATTCACTATATCCGCTCTCCCCGGACCCTGCACTCACTATATCCGCTCTCCCAGGATCCTGCATTCACTATATCTGGTCTCCCCGGACCCTGCATTCACTATATTCGGTCTCCCTAGACCCCGCACTCACTATATCCGCTCTCCCAGGACCCTGCATTCACTATATCTGGTCTCCCCGGACCCCGCACTCCCTATATCCGCTCTCCCAGGATCCTGCACTCACTATATCCGGTCTCCCCGGACCCCGCACTCCCTATATCCGCTCTCCCAGGATCCTGCACTCACTATATCCGGTCTCCCCGGACCCTGCACTCACTATATCCGGTCTCCCCAGACCCTGCACTCACTATATCCGCTCTCCCCGGATCCTGCACTCACTATATCTGCTCTCCCAGGATCCTGCATTCACTATATCTGCTCTCCCAGGATCCTGCATTCACTATATCTGCTCTCCCAGGATCCTGCATTCACTATATCTGCTCTCCCAGGATCCTGCATTCATTATATCTGCTCTCCCAGGATCCTGCATTCACTGTATCTAGTCTCCCCGCATCCTGCACTCACTATATCTGCTCTCCAAGGATCCTGCACTCACTATATCTGCTCTCCCAGGATCCTGCATTCACTATATCTACTCTCCCAGGATCCTGCATTCACTATATTCGCTCTCCCAGGATCCTGCACTCACTGTATCTAGTCTCCCCGCATCCTGCATTCACTATATCTGGTCTCCCCGGACCCTGCATTCACTATATCTAGTCTCCCCGGACCCGGCATTCACTATATCCGGTCTCCCCGGATCCTGCACTCACTATATCTGCTCTCCCAGGATCCTGCATTCACTATATCCGCTCTCCCAGGATCCTGCACTCACTGTATTTAGTCTCCCTGCATCCTGCACTCACTATATCTGGACTCCCCGGACCCTGCATTCACTATATCTGGTCTCCTCGGACCCTGCACCACTATATCCGCTCTACTCGAACCCTGCATTTACTATATCTGGTCTCCCCGGACCCTGCATTCACTATATCTGGTCTCCCCGCACCCTGCATTCACTATATCCGCTCTCCCCGGACCCTGCATTCACTATATCCGCTCTCCCCGGACCCTGCATTCACTATATCTGGTCTCCCTGGACCCGGCATTCACTATATCTAGTCTCCCCAGACCCGGCATTCACTATATCCGGTCTCCCAGGATCCTGCACTCACTATATCTGCTCTCCCAGGATCCTGCACTCACTATATCCGCTCTCCCAGGATCCTGCACTCACTGTATCTAGTCTCCCCGCATCCTGCACTCACTATATCTGCTCTCCAAGGATCCTGCACTCACTATATCTGCTCTCCCAGGATCCTGCATTCACTATATCTACTCTCCCAGGATCCTGCATTCACTATATTCGCTCTCCCAGGATCCTGCACTCACTGTATCTAGTCTCCCCGCATCCTGCATTCACTATATCTGGTCTCCCCGGACCCTGCATTCACTATATCTAGTCTCCCCGGACCCGGCATTCACTATATCCGGTCTCCCCGGATCCTGCACTCACTATATCTGCTCTCCCAGGATCCTGCATTCACTATATCCGCTCTCCCAGGATCCTGCACTCACTGTATTTAGTCTCCCTGCATCCTGCACTCACTATATCTGGACTCCCCGGACCCTGCATTCACTATATCTGGTCTCCTCGGACCCTGCACCACTATATCCGCTCTACTCGAACCCTGCATTTACTATATCTGGTCTCCCCGGACCCTGCATTCACTATATCTGGTCTCCCCGCACCCTGCATTCACTATATCCGCTCTCCCCGGACCCTGCATTCACTATATCCGCTCTCCCCGGACCCTGCATTCACTATATCTGGTCTCCCTGGACCCGGCATTCACTATATCTAGTCTCCCCAGACCCGGCATTCACTATATCCGGTCTCCCCGGATCCTGCACTCACTATATCTGCTCTCCCAGGATCCTGCACTCACTATATCCGCTCTCCCAGGATCCTGCACTCACTGTATCTAGTCTCCCTGCATCCTGCACTCACTATATCTGCTCTCCCCGGACCCTGCATTCACTATATCTGGTCTCCTCGGACCCTGCATTCACTATATCTAGTCTCCTCGGACCCTGCATTCACTATATCTAGTCTCCCCGGACCCTGCACTCACTATATCCGGTCTCCCCGGACCCTGCATTCACTATATCTGGTCTCCTCGGACCCTGCATTCACTATATCTGGTCTCCCTGGACCCTGCACTCACTATATCTGCTCTCCCCAGAACCTGCACTCACTGTATCTGGTCTCCCCGGACCCCACATTCACTATATCTGCTCTCCCCAGAACCTGCACTCACTGTATCCGGTCTCCCCGGACCCCGCATTCACTATATCTGCTCTCCCCGGACCCTGCACTCACTATATCTGGTTTCCACGGACCCCGCATTCACTATATCTGGTCTCCCCGGACCCTGCACTCACTATATCCGGTCTCCCCGGACCCTGCATTCACTATATCCGGTCTCCCCAGACCCCGCATTCACTATATCTGCTCTCCCCGGACCCTGCATTCACTATATCTGGTCTCCTCGGACCCTGCATTCACTATATCTGGTCTCCTCGGACCCTGCATTCACTATATCCGGTCTCCCCGGACCCTGCATTCACTATATCTGGTCTCCCAGGACCCTGCATTCACTATATCCGGTCTCCTCGGACCCTGCATTCACTATATCTGGTCTCCCAGGACCCTGCATTCACTATATCTGGTCTCTCACAGTACACAGAACATGGAAATGCAATTATTTTAGTAAATATAAACTGCTAAATACCTTTTCTCATCAGCAGTTAGAGCAGTCTTGTGACTTCTATCAGTGTCCAGCAGTACACTAGTTTTCATTCTGCCCTGATTGTCCTATGAGGCTGCATAACCCCTGACCCTCTGTTTGTCCAAGTGTTAAACACATGCATCCTCCAAAGAAAAAAACCCTCTAGCAATACACACCAAGCTGAGCATGTGCAGTTTGCCCTCAAGTCTCTCTTCTATCAGCAGATGGATTGGAGATATTAGAAGAGGGGGAAGATCAGAGAAGACAGGAGCAAACAGCCTTTTTACACAATGCAGAAGATTAACCCCTTAGGTTCCACAGTGAGTATAACAAGCATGGTTTCCTGTATATACAGACTGATTTTACTGTTGTGGGTTTTGTAACACTTTAAGAGGCATTAAGGGCAAAAAAAAAAAAAAGGATTAAAACATTCCCCTGCAAAAAGGAAGGGAACTAGGATTCCCAATAGGGAGCCTAGGTGCTTACACCTAACAGGCAAAAAAGGGCAGCCCCCCGCTCCCCTATCTCAAGCAGATGGGGGAGGGTTTGGCCACTCTCATGGCCGCCCCAAGGCTGCTCTTGTCTTTTATGTCTTGTGTCCTGAGGGTGGTGCTATAATCCAATCGAAAGAGATCAAGGAGATCTCAGGTGGTCCCTTCAACAAATGGAAGAAAAATGTTCTTTTTGGGAGCTCTACGGAAATGTAATCACGGTGGGTCCAGAATACAATTTGCACATGAAATGCAAGAAATGTTTTGTAAAAAAAAAAAAAACAATCAAAACTCCCTCTAAATGGATACGGTTTAAAATGAGAATAATTCTAGGTCCTCTTCAAAGCGGAACTTCAGGCAGATATTAAAAATACCAATGAAGGCATTTATATATTAAAAATTCAATTAGATTTATTTTAAATGGAGCTGTAAAGAAAAACAAAAAAAACAGCAAGCAGAGTTTGACTTCATTTTAGACGCTTAAATATACCTGTACATCAGCATTTAGACTGGGTGAGGGAGAGCAGCAAATGGACCAATCAGTTGATCTGCATTCACAAGAAGAGGGAGTAGGGAGGATGACCTATTCAGCTTTTTGCTGCTCCTTCAATATCCAATCACAGCCTGGGGGTGGAGAAGTGACCAGGCTGTGTTGCCTAAAGTAGAACTAAGGCATCTCATTAAAAAAATAATGATGTGGTGCAGCCAGGGGCGGACTGACCATTTGGAAACTCAGGCACTGCCCGAGGGCCCGGGGTCAGTAGGGGGCCCCATGAGATGCCCCTGGTACCTTTTTCATAGGCTTTTTTGAGTTTGGACAAGGACACAGGGGCCCCATGATCCCCTATTGCCCGGGGGCCCCATGAGTTGTCAGTCTGCCCCTGGGTGCAGCACTTAAATATAAGTGAGTCTGCCCTTGAAGATTTCTCTGCTACCTCCCACAAATATCTTTTGATCCTGCCAGTGACGTCCACACATTGCAGCTTCCTGTAATAGTGAGGCAATGATGCTGCACTGCTCCTGAGTTGTCATTCTCATGTAGGCGGTGCCTGCCTGCCTGCACTACAGTGGGATGAGATGTTGCAGGGGGCGTGGCTATCAGCATTGTCACTCTTGATTCACAAACCTAAAGAATGCCAATCAGCACCCAGCCACACCTAGTCCCGCCCAATGCTGTCTGGATTGACAGCACAGCCTCTGCTGCTGAACCCTCCTACTGTGAGCTGCAGCGCCTGGGGAAGGAAGCGTCTGAGACACAAATGAAGAAAGACTTGGCTCACACAGCTAAAGTAAATTAAGCTTTGGTTTACTTGATGAGGCTTGTATACATCACAGAGCAACTGGATTTGGAACTTTTTTAGACAATCATATAGGAGCCTTTATCTGAAGAAAAAAAAAAATCACCGCCGCAGGCTGGCTATGCTCTCTGGCAGGGCTGTGTAAATCTCAGGACTGGGTGGACAAAATTACAAACCTTTTGGCAGGTAAGACATGCTAAGCTGTGCACCTGGAGTTCAGCTTTAGGGACAAACACACACTGCCCTCAACTCCACTTGTGATGCTAATGAAAAGTCACTTATGACAACACATGGAGAGCCCCCCCTTTTTTTCTCAGGTCTTTTTAAAAAATATGCAAATGTTTTCAGAGAAATTATCCATTTTAAAGACTTGTGAAACCGTTATATGAGAGAGTGAAAAATTACTGAAGCTCAAAGAATATAGTTCCTTCTTCCCCCTCTGATGTGCACAGGAAACCCTCTGATGACAGGTAGAAGAGATCTTTCCTGGCAGGTCTGGTGGGCATTAAAGGAGAACTCTGCCAAGAACAATCTCTGGCTGAGCTGAGCACATAATTCCATGGAAGTTTCTGTCAAACAAATAGCACTGATTATGAGCTAATTACTCTATTTAATGATCATTAAATTATAATAATTGACAAAGTAGGGTTTCTCCACCCCTTGGAGATAGCAGGCTGGCCAATCAGGACTCTGCTGTTTTGCACAGTGCTGTTAGTCTAACATTGTAAATGTGCTTACATGAAGGGAGAACACATAGCTGACATCATCACTCTTCTGCTACTTCTGCCCAATCAGCACCAAGCTGTAACTGCACTACAGGTCAAGGACCTTGCTATACTGTCAGACAGGAATGCCTGCATCACAATACTAGCTGAACAGAATGCCAAAACTTTAAAGTGTTATAAAGTGTAAGTAAATCCAAATCCTTTTTTATTTTTTTTTGGATACAGTAGGAGACTGGGGGTCAACTTTCTTGATATGGGGGCCCCAAGTGTGGCTCTGGACATCACAAAAGAGCCGGACATGAAATTCAGTAAATATTCAGTGACAGGGACAGCAGACACACAACAGAATATAGTCAAAGACTATGGGCATGATACAAGAGATGATCAGAGACTGCGGACATGACACAAGTAATGGACAGAGACTGCGGACATGAGACAGGAGATGGACAGAGACTGAGGACATGACACAGGAGATGGACAGAGACTGAGGACATGACACAGGAGATGGACAGAGACTGCGGACATGACACAGGAGATGGACAAAGACTGCGGACATGACACAGGAGATGGACAGAGACTGCGGACATGACACAGGAGATGGACAGAGACTGCGGACATGACACAGGAGATGGACAGAGACTGCGGACATGACACAGGAGATGGACAGAGACTGCGGACATGACACAGGAGATGGACAGAGACTGCGGACATGACACAGGAGATGGACAGAGACTGCGGACATGACACAGGAGATGGACAGAGACTGCGGACATGACACAGGAGATGGACAGAGACTGCGGACATGACACAGGAGATGGACAGAGACTGCGGACATGACACAGGAGATGGACAGAGACTGCGGACATGACACAGGAGATGGACAGAGACTGCGGACATGACACAGGAGATGGACAGAGACTGCGGACATGACACAGGAGATGGACAGAGACTGCGGACATGACACAGGAGATGGACAGAGACTGCGGACATGACACAGGAGATGGACAGAGACTGCGGACATGACACAGGAGATGGACAGAGACTGCGGACATGACACAGGAGATGGACAGAGACTGCGGACATGACACAGGAGATGGACAGAGACTGCGGACATGACACAGGAGATGGACAGAGACTGCGGACATGACACAGGAGATGGACAGAGACTGCGGACATGACACAGGAGATGGACAGAGACTGCGGACATGACACAGGAGATAGACAGAGACTGCGGACATGACACAGGAGATGGACAGAGACTGCGGACATGACACAGGAGATGGACAGAGACTGCGGACATGACACAGGAGATGGACAGAGACTGCGGACATGACACAGGAGATGGACAGAGACTGCGGACATGACACAGGAGATGGACAGAGACTGCGGACATGACACAGGAGATGGACAGAGACTGCGGACATGATACAGGAGATGGTCAAAGAATGCAGACATAATACAAGAGATAGTCAAAGACTGCAGACATAATACAGGAGATGATCAGAGACTGCAGACATGGTACAAGAGATGGTCAGAGACTGCAGATATAATACAAGAGATGGTCAGAGACTGCAGATATAATACAGGAGATGGTCAGAGACTGCAGACATGGTACAAGAGATGGTCAGAGACTGCAGACATGATACAAGAGATGGTAAGCGACTGCAGACATGATACAAGAGTGGGTCAGAGACTGCAGACATGATACAAGAGAGGGTCAGAGACTGCAGACATGATACAAGAGATGGTCAGAGACTGCAGATATAACACAGGAGATGATCAGAGACTGCAGACATGGTACAAGAGATGGTCAGAGACTGCAGACATGGTACAAGAGATGGTCAGAGACTGCAGATATAATACAGGAGATGGTCAGAGACTGCAGACATGATACAAGAGATGGTCAGAGACTGAAGATATAACACAGGAGATGATCAGAGACTGTGGACATGATACAAGAGATGGTCAGAGACTGCAGGGGACTGAACATGCTATAGGAGTTGTTGGAGACTGTAGACATGCTTCAGGAGACAGTCAGAATGGAGACATAATACATACGACTGCTAGAGGTCACTGCTATAACAGAAGAGGATAACTCTCTCTCATCTGTTTCTGCACTGCAGACAATGACTATAAGACAAGTAGAAGTTGAACCTCCTCAGCTGGGGACGCAGAGCAATGAAAACATGACAGGGGTTCAAACCTTTCCACACTTTATCCAAGCCTAAAAAATGTTTGGGATTTACACATACAGGTGAAACTTGAAAAATGTGAATATCGTGCAAAAGTTCATTTATTTCAGTAATGCAACTTAAAAGGTGAAACTAATATATGAGATAGACTCATTACATGCAAAGCAAGATAGTTCAAGCCGTGATTTGTCATCATTGTGATGGTTATGGCTTACAGCTCATGAAAACCCCAAATCCACAATCTCAGAAAATGAGAATATTGTGAAAAGGTGCAATATTCTCGGCTCAAAGTGTCCCACTCTAATCAGCTAATTCAGCCATAACACCTGCAAAGGGTTCCTGAGCCTTTAAATGGTCTCTCAGTCTGGTTCAGTAGGAATCACAATCATGGGAAAGACTGCTGACCTGACAGTTGTGCAGAAAACCATCATTGACACCCTCCATAAGGAGGGAAAGCCTCAAAAGGTCATTGCAAAAAGAAGTTGGATGTTCCCAAAGTGCTGTATCAAAGCACATTAATAGAAAGTTATGTGGAAGGGAAAAGTGTGGAAGAAAAAGGTGCACAAGCAGCAGGGATGATCGCAGCCTGGAGAGGATTGTCAGGAAAAGGCCATTCAAAAGTGTTAAAGTGTTGGGGACTTTCACAAGGAGTGGACTGAGGCTGGAGTCAGTGCATCAAGAGCCACCACACACAGACGGATCCTGGAAATGGGCTTCAAATGTCGTATTCCTCTTGTCAAGCAGCTCCTGAACAACAAACAACGTCAGAAACGTCTTACCTGGGCTAAAGAAAAACAGACCTGGTCTGTTGCTCAGTGGTCCAAAGTCCTCTTTTTCTGATGACAGCAACTTTTGCATCTCATTTGGAAACCAAGGACCCCGAGTATGGAAGAAGAATGGAGAGGCACACACTGCAAGATGCTTGAAGTCCAGTGTGAAGTTTCCACAGTCTGTGTTGATTTGGGGAGCCATGTCATCTGCTGGTGTTGGTCCATTGTGCTTCATTAAGTCCAGGGTCAACGCAGCCGTCTACCAGGAGATTTTGGAGCACTTCATGCTTCCTTCCGCAGACGAGCTTTATGGGGATGCTGACTTCATTTTCCAGCAGGACTTGGCACCGCCCACACTGCCAAAAGCACCAAAACCTGGTTCAATGACCATGGGATTACTGTGCTTTATTGGCCAGCAAAATAACCTGACTTGAACCCCATAGAGAATCTATGGGGCATTGCCAAGAGAAAGATGAGAAACATGAGACCAAACAATGCAGAAGAGCTGAAGGCCGCTATTGAAGCATCCTGGTCTTCCATAACACCTCAGCAGTGCCACAGGCTGATAGCTTCCATGCCACGCCGCATTGAGGCAGCAATTGCTGAAAAAGGGGCCCAAACCAAGTACTGAGTACATATGCATGCTTCTACTTTTCAGAGGTCCGATATTGTTCTATGTACAATCCTTGTTTTATTGATTGCATGTAATATTCTCATTTTCTGAGATTGTGGATTTGGGGTTTTCATGAGCTGTAAGCCATAATCATCACAATTATGACAAATCACGGCTTGAACTATCTTGCTTTGCATGTAATGAGTCTATCTCATATATTAGTTTCACCTTTTAAGTTGCATTACTGAAATAAATGAACTTTTGCACGATATTCTAATTTTTCGAGTTTCACCTGTACTTTATGCCAGCAGAGGATTTTCAGGTGCCAAACACATGAAAGCCAAAACATAAAAAAGACAAAGAGCAGCGTTCTGCTATGCCACAAACCATCAGCAAAATTCCATCAAGACAGATATATTTCCAAGGCAATAATGAAGTCACAATGTAGGTTGTAGAGCATGCAGTAACAGAGACCTTTCATTCTCACGGCACAGCAGTTCTCTGTGAACCCCAAAGGCTTCACATTCCTACAGGCAACTGAAGAATCACAATTTTAAATACTGACAAGGAAGTCAATGTACAAAGTATTTCTATTTTTGAAGGAATTTAAGTTGTGGAGGAAGTAATGTACAGAACTACAATTTCCCAGTCTGAGTACAACATGTGAGTACAACATGTTCCTGTTCATATATGTTATGTAAGATTACAATAGATAAGGCTGACACTGAGTCATATCTGTTTACAGTGTTGTAGCAGTTCTGTGGTTGTACACTGGTATGAAATAATATGTATATAGAAGCATTGGGTTACACCCAAAAAATCATTGGGATGGCAATAAAAATTATACTAACAACTGCATTAGACCATATTTTTGTCAAAGCTTTCCAAACAAACATCAACAGATGGAAATCAACAGTCAACAGAAGGTATTCAATGGGCAACCAACCACCAACCTTTACCAAAAAACCGCAAAGGCAAACCAATCACCAAACAACTGTTAACAGAAGTCAGCCAACCACCAACGGAGAGCAAATGATTGTCAATCAACCATCAACAGAGGCCAGCTAACTGCCAACAGAGGGCAACCAACCACCAACAGTTAGTCAACAGACAGCAACAAGTTACGAACCAACCATCAAAAAAGGGCAGCCGAAAAAGGGCAACCAACCACCAACTATTACCCAAGGTTCACATCTGTGCGGGTGGTGCCGCTGCGGATCCGCACAAAAATCCATGCAGCCGCACCACCAGCACAGAGAACTGTGAACCCGCGGCGGCTGCCGCCCGCACCGGAATACGCAACCGTACTGGGAACTGAGGTTCCCGCGTGGGCTGCGTTTTCAGAAGAAGTGCAGGGACTTCTTCCCTGCGTGTCACGCGGCACGGGAGTCCATTCAAATGAAGGGGCTCTCATGCCCATGCAAAACGCGGCCCGCACGGCCGCATAGATGTGAACCGGGGGTTAACCAACAGTCAACCAATCACTAACCAACTGTTAACAGGAGGCCAGCCAACTACCAACAGTCAGCAGAAGGAAACAAATCACCCATCAACCTTCAGCAGAGGCCAGCCAACAGAGGGCAACTGATCATCAACTGTCAACAGAGGCCACCTAACTGCCAGCAGAGGGCAACCAACTGTCAGTCAACAGAGAGCAACCAATAATTAACCAACCATCAAAAGAGGGCAGCTAAAAGAGGGCAACCAACCACCAACTAACTGCCTTGACTATTGAAACTCCCTCCTCATAGGCCTACCTCTCCCGTAGGCCATCCCCTGTTCAGGCTATCATGAATGCTGCTGCCAGAATCATCTACCTTACAAACCACTCTGTGTCTGTCACTCCTCTCTGCCAATCCCTCCACTGGCTTCTGATTGCCCAGCAAATTAAATTCAAAATACTAGATTGTAAACTCGAAAGAGCAGGGCCCTCGATCCCCTCGTGTATTGTATTGTTACTGTCTTGTCTCATGTTCTGTCCCCCTTGCTACTGTACAGCGCTGTATAATAATAATAATAAAATACCAACAACAACAACATACAAAGCCATTCAGAACTCTGCCCTGAGCTACATCACCAATCCTGTCTTCGAATATCACCCAAACCGTCCTCTCCACTCCTCTCATGACCTCCTGCTCTAAAGCTCCTTCATCTCTTCCTCCCATGCTAGTCTCCAGGACTTCTCTAGAGCCTCTCCAATCCTCTGGAGGTCTCTACCTCAATCTCTCCGGCTATCCCCTACTCTGGCTACCTTTAGGCAATTCCTAAAAATTAATCTCTTCAGGGAAGCCTATCACACCTCCAACTAACCTTTTATCACTTCCATCAGCTCATAGGGATTAGGGGACATGTTTGTATTGCTTACCTGCAGTTGGTGGATTTTAGCTTCGTTATTTCGGAGCATCTCTTTGTGTCTCTCGATCTCCACTTCAAAGTTACACATCTGTTTGTGGAGTATCTGAATACTTTTGTTCTTTTCTGAACTTTCATTCTGTAACATGGACACCTATGGAAAGGAAAACACATGACAAGGCCGAGTGAATAAGGAGCTCCGTTTTCTCTCCAGTAACTCATAAAGTTACCAAACAGAATTTCTGAGGGTGGCTGATATCTGTAATAACAATAGAAACATATCATACTGTTTACTTCAAGCAGATTTGTAGCCAGGAAAAAAATGTGAAACTAAGAAAGTAAAAGCAAGTTCCCTTTGGTTCCCTAACTTACTTAGAAGGTTAGTCCATCTGAAACTCATGTTTCAGTGTTTGGTAGATGTCGGAGTGCTACAATCTCAGATCTGCACACATTCTGTGCCATTTAGGATGGGTTCCCACAATTCCTGCTGTATTGTTTGTTCATTTTATACTATGCAGAATGTAACTGGAAGAACGGGAACATCCAACAGGAGCAGTGCTAAGAATTATGGCTCCTTTTTTGAAGTATTCAAGACATATAAGATACCAGCCAAAACACTGATCTGGAACTGAAGAGCTACACCACATTTGAGTCCGAAATTACATTTATTCCAAATATTGTTGAAGTAGAGAGACCAACGCGTTTCGACAACTAAAAAAAATCCCCTTTATCAAGGCTCAAGAAAAAAAATAACACCAACACTGCATGACTCAAAAAAGCATCTGGTTGTGTGGGAGTAGTGTGTTATTAACACAAGCCAATAGCCTTCAGCCGGTAGTTTAGGAACCATATAGATCATATAAGACACCAGGGGCTGACTCAGCCCACCCACCTATGACTATACTTAAAATATCACTTCATGGTGGACTGTTCCTTCCATCGTATGGATCTAGTACCAGAGACACAAGAAAAGCCTACTACATGTATACACACTCCCTGCCTACCACAGTTCAGTGCTGGGTGCCTAGGTAGCCAATTGCCAGGTCAAAGCACTGAGACCAGGGAGGCCTAAAACATTTTTGAGGTTCCCTAAAAGAGGAATAGCTCAGTTAGGTTTCATTTAAGCACCTAAGGGTTCCTGCTACACAGCCTAATGCAGGCCATAGATGGGTTGAAAATCAGCCGATTTTTCAGCCGAAAATAAAATTGACCGATTTTCTGATCGTTAGTGGGTTAATAGGTCGGCCGTTTTTCAGTATTTTGGCAAATTTTTTTTTATCGGTAAAGTTGGAAAAAAATCGGTCGATTTTGCCGATCGGCCGATTTTCACGACAATGATGGGCAAATCGGCCGATCTTTTACCGATAAAAAAATCTGCGCATGAGCAGTGACCTGCAAGAGGAAGACAAAAAGAAGAAAAAAGAAGAAGAGGATGAAGAAGAAGAAGAAGAAGAGGAAGAGGGTGAAGAAGAAGAGGAAGAAGAAGAGGATGAAGAAGATGAAGAAGTGGATGAAGAAGATGAAGAAGTGGATGAAGAAGATGAAGAAGAAGAGGATGAAGAAGAGGATGAAGAAGAAGAGGAAGAGGATGAAGAGGAAGATGAAGAAGAAGAGGATGAAGAAGAAGAAGAGGAGGATGAAGAAGAGGATGAAGAAGAAGAAGAAGAGGATGAAGAAGAGGAAGATGAAGAAGAGGATGAAGAGGAAGAAGAGGATGAAGAGGAAGAGGATGAAGAGGATGAAGAAGAAGAAAAGGATGAAGAAGAAGAAAAGGATGAAGAAGAAGAAGAGGATGAAGAAGAAGAAGAGGATGAAGAAGAAGAAGAGAAATCGGCCGATCTTTTACCGATAAAAAAATCTGCGCATCAGCAGTGACCTGCAAGAGGAAGACAAAAAGAAGAAGAAAAAAGTAGGAGAGGATGAAGAAGAAGAAGAAGAGGAAGAGGGTGAAGAAGAAGAAGAAGAGGATGAAGAAGATGAAGAAGAGGATGAAGAAAATGAAGAAGATGAAGAAGAAGAGGATGAAGAAGGAGGATGAAGAAGAGGATGAAGAAGAAGAGGATGAAGAAGAAGAGGATGAAGTAGAAGAGGATGAAGTAGAAGAGGAAGAGGATGAAGAGGAAGATGAAGAAGAAGAGGAAGAAGAGGATGAAGAAGAAGAAGAGGAGGATGAAGAAGAAGAAGAGGAGGATGAAGAAGAAGAAGAAGAGGATGAAGAAGAGGAAGATGAAGAAGAGGAAGATGAAGAAGAAGAAGAGGATGAAGAAGAGGAAGATGAAGAAGAGGATGAAGAAGAGGAAGATGAAGAAGAGGATGAAGAGGAAGATGAAGAAGAGGATGAAGAGGAAGATGAAGAAGAGGATGAAGAGGATGAAGAAGAAAAGGATGAAGAAGAAGAAAAGGATGAAGAAGAAGAAGAGGATGAAGAAGAAGAGGATAAAGAAGAGGATGAAGAAGAAGAAGAAGAAGATGAAGAAGAAGAAGAAGAGGATGAAGAAGAAGAAGAGGATGAAGAAGAAGAAGAGGATGAAGAAAAAGATGAAGAAGAGGAGGAATTCCAGTCCAGCAAAAAGTGTCCCTGCAGAGAGCTCCGCTATTTCTTTGACAGTTCTTTGACATTTATAGCGGTTGCAACAATGTATCTATTTGTTTCCGAATAAAAACATCTGTATCCAAAATGGATACAAATCGATACATTGTTGCAACCGCTATAAATGTCAAAGAACTGTCAAAGAAATAGCGGAGCTCTCTGCAGGGACACTTTTTGCCGGCTGTAGACGGGATGAAAATCGGCCGATTTTTTTTACCGTTGCTGGTAGCGTCGGCCGCTTGAACGACTGATTTTTCATTTTTTTAAAGAAAAAACGGCCGATTTTCGACCCGTCTATGGCCTGCATAACATGACATCTTGGGGTTTTTTAATGATTAAAAGATAAGTGGCACAGTGGCTAAATGGTTAGCACTTCCACCTAGCAGTACTCGGGTCGTTGGTTCGAATCTCAACCATGACACCACCTGCCTGGAGTTTGCATGCTCTCCCTGTGCCTGCGTGGGTTTCCTTGGGGTATATGCTGGTAGGTTAATTGGCTCCTGTCTAAATTGGCCCTAGTATGTATATGTATGAATGTGAGTTAGGGACCTTAGATTGTACGCCCCTTGAGGGTTAGGGACTGATGTGAATGTACAATATCTATGTAAAGTGCTGCGTAAAAATTCACTCCTCCACCTGTAAGTAAATTCATATGAACCGCATAGTCCTGGGAGGTCATAAACCAATTTTTCACCGGGCTGACATTCTTTCTTATTGTTTAAATGATGACATACAGAGGACATGGAGCAGACACAAAGGTTGATGGCAGTTAGCCCCAAACATGCACCCAGTTTGACCTCAGGGTCTGGCACAATTCAGTTCCATTTCCCAATCCTAACCATGGAATAGAACAACCTAGTATATAAAAATCTGAGCTCAAAGAACTGAAAGGCCACACAGGAAGGCTGCCAAGACAGAATCAGTACTTCTCCAAAGGCTTTTTCTTCCCCCACCCCCAAACGTATGCCTATACTTTAAGGAAGCTGTTGCAAAGTATAAACCCATAAAGAAATACAAAACTTTCTCCTGCTGCCAACTTTTCCAATCCTGGGAAACTGCCCTCTCCTCACAGGGCAACCGACACCTCTGGAAGCTCGCTCGATCCCCCTGCTGACCTCAACTCCACCAACGTCTTCTGTATTGACATGGAGGTCAGCAGGAGGAATGAGTGAGAGCTGTGGGGGACCCAAGAGATGGAAACCCCCAGAAATGTCAATGGTCTTTGGCGGCAGTTTCTCAGGATCAGTGCCGCATTCAGCGTCATGGACAGGTTAGGATTCCGTACATTGACCCTTTTTCATCATGTGACAGGGTATCACTTTATGTGACACAAGAGAATTGATGATAGCATAAGCAGGTTAAAACTTTCAAATTAAAGCTTAACCTTTAAAAAAAAAAAATAGGGCTTAGTCCACCTTTCGCAAAAAGCTGTAAATTAAGCAACAATGATCTAATGGTCAATGGACATTTACTATTGTTTTTTACAATGAAGCCTGCAGAGAATTGCACCCACAGGTGCAATGCATGGACTCTTGTAATGCTATCCTCAGGCCTGTACGGAGGTAGGGACTTGCTGTTATTGAGCTGGAGGATGTGTAGCTGGACTACAGTGCGCTGTGACATCATGGCGCTGTGACATCATGGCGCTGCTGCATCCAGCCATTGTTATTCAGCCTAGAAGCAGGGTTGTAATTTATCCACAACAGTGCACTCGGGTATAATTGACAGCCGCATCTAGAAGCCCCACTTTCCTCCAGACTGTGCCAGGCATTGGACTGGGAAGTCTCTTCAGGGCAGGAGAGTTGGAAGGTGAATTAGAGAGGGAGGCAGCGAACGCACGCAGGCACTGTGATGAGGGATCTCTAACATTAGTAAGTCTTCTGGTAGACAATACATTTCACCAGCAGTACACATACACCGGGTACAGAGACTGCTGGATAGTCTCCGTGCGTCAAATATAAATACAAAAGTGCACCTATCCTTAGAGTGTTACTAAACCCCAGACCCTGCATTCACTATATCTGGTCTCCCCGGACCCTGCATTCACTATATCCGGTCTCCCCGGACCCCGCATTCATTATATCCGGTCTCCCCGGACCCTGCATTCACTACATCCGGTCTCCCCGGACCCTGCATTCACTACATCCGGTCTCCCCGGACCCTGCATTCACTACATCCGGTCTCCCCGGACCCTGCATTCACTACATCCAGTCTCCCCGGACCCTGCATTCACTACATCCAGTCTCCCCGGACCCTGCATTCACTACATCCAGTCTCCCCGGACCCTGCATTCACTACATCCAGTCTCCCCGGACCCTGCATTCACTACATCCAGTCTCCCCGGACCCTGCATTCACTACATCCAGTCTCCCCGGACCCTGCATTCACTACATCCAGTCTCCCCGGACCCTGCATTCACTACATCCAGTCTCCCCGGACCCTGCATTCACTACATCCAGTCTCCCCGGACCCTGCATTCACTACATCCAGTCTCCCCGGACCCTGCATTCACTACATCCAGTCTCCCCGGACCCTGCATTCACTACATCCAGTCTCCCCGGACCCTGCATTCACTACATCCAGTCTCCCCGGACCCTGCATTCACTACATCCAGTCTCCCCGGACCCTGCATTCACTACATCCAGTCTCCCCGGACCCTGCATTCACTACATCCAGTCTCCCCGGACCCTGCATTCACTACATCCAGTCTCCCCGGACCCTGCATTCACTACATCCAGTCTCCCCGGACCCTGCATTCACTACATCCAGTCTCCCCGGACCCTGCATTCACTACATCCAGTCTCCCCGGACCCTGCATTCACTACATCCAGTCTCCCCGGACCCTGCATTCACTACATCCAGTCTCCCCGGACCCTGCATTCACTACATCCAGTCTCCCCGGACCCTGCATTCACTACATCCAGTCTCCCCGGACCCTGCATTCACTACATCCGGTCTCCCCGGACCCTGCATTCACTACATCCGGTCTCCCAGGGCCCTGCATTCACTATATCCGGTCTCCCAGGACCCTGCATTCACTACATCCGGTCTCCCCGGACCCTGCATTCACTACATCCGGTCTCCCCGGACCCTGCATTCACTACATCCAGTCTCCCCGGACCCTGCATTCACTACATCCGGTTTCCCAGGACCCTGCATTCACTACATCCGGTCTCCCCAGACCCTGCATTCCCTATATCCGGTCTCCCCGGACCCTGCATTCACTATATCTGGTCTCCCTGGACCCTGCATTCACTATATCTGCAAGTACAAGAACATGGAAATGCAATTATTTTAGTAAATATAAACTGCTAAATACCTTTTCTCATCAGATGTTAGAGCAGTCTTGTGGCTTCTATCAGTGTCCAGCCAAGAACTAGCTAAAGCTTGTAGGAGGAGTTTTCTTTCTGCTCTAGGAGGATGCAGAACCCCTGACCTCTGTCTGACCAGTGCTGATTGGCCCTGTGCTGATCACATGCACTCTCCCAAGGAAAAAAAAAAAAACCTCTCTAGCAATACACACCAAACTGAGCATGTGCAGAGTGGCTACAGTTCAATCGGTCTTATCAGAAGATAAGAGGTGGTCGCTTGAACAATGGGAGGAACAGAGCAATCAGGATCAAATAGCCTTTTTACACAATGCAGAGGATTAACCCCTAGGGTTCCACAGTGAGTATAACATGCATGCTTTACTGCATATACAGACTGATTTTACTGTTGTGGGTTTGGTAACACTTTACTTCACCCTCATCTGCTTCTGAGCTGTAGATACTGACCAAGGTTATTGCTGAAAGAATCTTAAGTGGGGTTTTTAGCTACCAATGGCAGATTAATGATATGATGGCCCCTCCACCAATGTATGGGGATAATGCACCATGGCGAGCGTACACAGGCATTTGTGTTTGACATAATGGCAGGGTCATTGTAAAATGTTGCTTTCAGGTACATGTATTATTCATAACCATTTGTCTATTTTAACGGAATCCTGAAATTTGCAAATCAAAGATTTAACCTACAACAGTTCCAAGATGCAGAACTTTTTTCCCATTCCCCTTGGAGTGTGCAGCCCAAGCAGCCACGCCCACATTGCCCTTATTATAATCCACCTCTGCAGCCTGCTGTATTCACGAGTGCCTGCAATGCTCCAGTAGGAAACATTCCTCCATCATGGCATCTCAGTAGATATACAACACTTCCACAGCAACGCTCCAAATGTAAAACAAAGCAGAGGATGCCTAGTACTTGACCTAAACCACTTCCAGTCCGGACACTTTAACCCCCTTCCAGTCCAGGCCAATTTTCAGCTTTCAGTGCTATCACACTTTGAATGACAATTGCGCGGTCATGCAACACTGTACCCATATGAATTTTTTGGCATTTTTTTGAGACAGATAAAGCTTTATTTTGGTGGTATTTATTCACCACTGGGATTTTTTTTTTTCGCTATATAAATGAAAAAGTCCAAAAATTTTGAAAAAAAGTATTTTTCTTATACAATTTTGCAAATAAATAATATTTCATCATAAATCTTGGCCAAAATTTATTCCGTTATCTTTTTAGTAAAAAAAATAAAAAAAAAACCCAAAATTAGTTTATAACCAAAAAATATAATTTTTTAAAAATTTTTTTTACATTTTTATATAGTTTTTTTTTTTTACATACTGTCACCCTAGCAGTACAGAGTCACCATAGTGACACTGTACTACTTGTGGGGGGTGATGAAGATTTTTTTTTTTTTTTTTTACACTGATTGCTTTTACACTCATAAAGACTGTAAAAGCAATCGTTTCTCCTTCTCTCTGGCTGCATTCTTGCAGCCATTGAGAAATGCTGTGTGAGCTGTCATTGGTCACAGCTTGTCATATGGTACAAGGCTGTTGTGAATAGCCCTGTACCATGTGACCTCTATGATCATTCACAGATTTCACACGTAGTAAGCAATGATGTCAGGAAGTGACATCTTGCTTACTGCTCTGCATGTGATCACTAATTGGCCAATCAGTGATCACATGATCGGGACCCCGTACAGAGGTCCCGTCCGATGATCGGTGTTCCACTGTGTCCGGAGGACACAGCGGGCACCGGATCGCGGTGATGCGCACTCCTAGGGAGCGCGCACAGCTTGAAAGTGCGGTTGCCGATTATGAGCGGCAACCCGCCCCTGGACTGCCACCGTCCAGCCGTTTATAAACAGCGGCCGGATGGGAAGTAGTTAAGCTCTGTGTAGACTTCTGAAAAAAAGTCAGCGAGCCGACTGCAAGTACAGAAGAAGGAGATTCTTAGGAGGCCAATGGAGCACTATTTTTGGTGAAATATGATTTTTCTGTAGCTGTTGAAACTTCTAGCTGGTGCAAAGTGAAATGGCTACGGAGATATTTAATGACATTCAACCACATAACGGCAGAGGTTTCCTTTAACAAGTAATATCATGCTAATTTAGTCATTAAAGTCCTTTGTTGGGCCTTGTGGCTGTATAAATCACGTAAAGAATTAGCAGGGCAACCTTCCCAGCTCTGCATGGAAAGCCCCAGCGCTGTATAAACTTCCTGGTTAACGTGGGGTGGATGCCGAACCAAAGCGCCTCTAACCAAACATCTATCTGATCAAGATAAATACAACATTACAAAGAAGAAGAAAAAAAAAAGAAATTAAACAATCAAGCAAACAGATTCAGCAGCTGGAGGAAGAAGAATAACAACAAGCCCCCAGTTCCTTATTGATAGTCATCACAGGGCCCGGCTGTGGCTTGCTTGGCAAATCCTGGGATTTCCAGTGATTCATCATTAACGGGTAAAAGGAAGCAAAGAGTCGTAAGAATAAAGGGCGACCATGGGAAATAGTACATATGATAAATGGCAGCTATTTATCAAGACCATCACAGGAGTCACTTTATCTGCACCAGGAGGAAGCTGCTTGAATCCCACACAATGTAGCGTGATTGTATGTGTGTGATATATATATTTATCTGTGAAAAATGCTGTAAATTAAAAATGCTTTCGGAAATAGAATTGTTAATAGTTTAATTAACAAAACAAGTAAAAAAAAAAAAAACCTGAATGAACATAATGGATAAGTATCTGCACTGAGGACACCATTGATCGGGCAACGTTGAGGATTGTAGATGCAATGGTTGGCCAAGGAAACAGCAAGAACATCATCACTTCTTCATCAGAAGATGTCCAGCAGTGCCATCAGCACAGAACTGGTGGAAACCAGTGGGACTCAGGTACACCCATCTACTGTCTGGAGAAGTCTGGACAGAAGAGGTCTTCATGGAAGAATTTAGGCCAAATAGGAATACCTCTGATGTGGAAACAAGGCTAAAAGTCTCAACTATGCATACAAACATGAGAAGTGGGATGCAGAAAATGGCAGCAGGTGCTCTGGGCTGATGAGTCAAAATGTGAAATATTTGACTTTGTTAGCAAAGGGCTAGAGAGCGGTACAATAATGAGTATCCGCAGACAACTGTGAAGCATGGTGGAGGTTCATTGCAAGTTTGGGGCTGCATTTCTGCAAATGGAGTTGTAGATCTGGTCAGGATAAATTGTGTCCTCATTGCTGAGAAATACAGGCAGATACTTATGCATAAGGGAGGAGGGTAATTGACCCCAAATTTATTCTGCAGCAGGAAAACAACCCCAAACATACAGCCAACACCATTAAGAACTATAATCAGCATTAAAAAAAAAAAAAAAAAAAAAAAAAAAAGAGTCCTGGAAGCGATGGTTTGGCCTCAACAGAAGCCTGATCTTAACATCATGGAGTCTGTCTGGGATTACAAGAAGAGACATAAAGATTTGAGGCAGCCGACATCCACAGGAGATCTGTGGTTAGTTCTCCAAGATGTTTGGAACGATCTTCCTGCCGAGTGCCTTCAAAAAATGTGTGCAAGTGTACCTAGAAGAACTGAAGCTGGTTTAAAGCCAAAGGTGGTCACCAAATAATGATTTGATTTCTGTTCATCTACTTTTTTTTACTCATTTTGTTAATTGACTAAAAAAACAAAACAAAAAAAACAAAAAAAAACTATTATCACTTCTATTTTTAAAAGCATTCTTAATATACAGCATTTTCTTTTCACACTTGCCTAAAACTTTTGCACAGAGATATATATATATATATATATACACACACACACACACACACACAATATAATATACATTATACATAATTGTATATTATATTGCTTATCTATAACCTTACCTAATATAAAAATATAAATGTGGAATCCCTTCTGCTGGCCATCAATGATCCACTATGAAGCCTATCCATTCACTAGAGACCCATGACATCACTGAGAATGCAGCCTATCCATTCACTAGAGACCGGTGACATCACTGAGAATGCAGCCTATCCATTCACTAGAGACCTGATGACATCACTGAGAATGCAGCCTATCCATTCACTAGAGACCTGATGACATCACTGAGAATGCAGCCTATCCATTCACTAGAGACCTGATGACATCACTGAGAATACAGCCTATCCATTCACTAGAGACCGGTGACATCACTGAGAATGCAGCCTATCCATTCACTAGAGACCGGTGACATCACTGAGAATGCAGCCTATCCATTCACTAGAGACCGGTGACATCACTGAGAATGCAGCCTATCCATTCACTAGAGACCGGTGACATCACTGAGAATGCAGCCTATCCATTCACTAGAGACCAGTGACATCACTGAGAATGCAGCCAGTCTATTCCATTCACTAGAAGTATCTGCTTACCTTACTCTCCAGAAAACTGCTCCATTCTTTCATTAAGTTGACATGCTGAACAGCTGAACTGGCTTCATGTGCTTTAATTTGCTGGTTTGTTCCCTAGGAACATGAAAAGAAATAAGCAAAGACTGCAAGAAGGAACAGTTGACGTTATAAATATATATATATACATTCTATTGCCAAAAGTATTGGTCGGCCTGCCTTTACACGCACATCTTTACAACTTTAATGGCCCCCCAGTCTTAGTCCGTAGAGTTCAACATTGAGTTGGCCCCGCCCTTTGCAGATATAACAGCTTCAACTCTTCTGGGAAGGCCGTCCACAAGGTTTAGGAGGGTGTCTATGGGAAGGTTGGACCATTCTTCCAGAAGCACATTTGTCAGGTCAGGCACTGATGTCGGATGTGAAGGTCTGGCTCACAGTCTCCGCTCTAATTCATCCCAAAGGTGTTCTATGGGGTTGAGGTCAGGACTCAGGCCCGTCAAGTTCCTCCACCCCAAACTCACTCATCCATGTCTCTATGGACCTTGCTTTGTGCACTGGTGTGCAGTCATGTCAGAACAGGAAGGGGCCATCCCCAAACTGTTCCCACAAAGTTGGGAGCATGAAATTGTCCAAATGTCTTGGTATGTCTTGGAAGCTCTCTATGCACTGTTGTGCTAATCTGAAGGCCACACCAAGTTTGGAGGTCTTTAGCTATTGACTCTGCAGACAGTTGGTGACTTCTGTGCACTGTGCACTTCATCATGCGCTGACCCCGCTCTGTCCTGTGACGTGGCCTACCACTTGGTGGCTGAGTTGCTGTTGTTCCAAGTTGCTTCCACTTTGTTATAATCCCACTAACAGTTGAGCGTGGAATATTTAGTAGCCAGGAAATGTCACGGATGGACTTATTGCACAGGTGACAACCTATCACGGGACCACGCTTGGAGTCACTGAGCTCCTGAGAGCGACCCATTCTTTCACAAATGTTTGTAGAAGCAGTCTGCATGCCTAGGGGCTTGATTGTATACACCTGTGTCCATGGAGGGGATTGGAACACCTGAATCCAATGATTTGGAGGGCGGACCCAATACTTTTGGCAATATAGTGTAAATTATAATCTATATAAAAAATTCAATGACAAAAACACACAGCACTAAAGTATGGAAAATATATGCGAGCGCACACACAAAGAGTATAGCAGCTGTACACCAGGTAACCATAAAAACCTCTAAATCAAATGTAAATCAAAAGTGCAGCGCTAGAAGAAAACACATTATGAATATAAATCATTAAGTGAACAGTTCATATGGTGACTTGAAGTGACTTCAGGTGCTTTCATGTAACTGTATCCTCCTGGTGGTAAGGTGCTGTGAGATAAAGTGCAGAAAGAATGCACACTCACCAGAACGCACAATTTAATGAGCGTTTATATATATATTTCTCCTGATATCATCTGCCGGTCTGGGTGGTGTCTGGAATCCTGTATATTCCCTTCAATGGTCCTGGATGCTATTAATAGGACATCAGGGTGGTCCAGAGTTCCCCTCAGGTGATAGCCTAGGGACTGCTCTATAGAGGTTGTGAAGGCTCCCTCTCCAGTGGTCAAGTGGATGGCAGCAATCCAATAAAATCAAACAGTCCAACCAAATGTTTTAGTTTCACAACATCCACAAATTTCACCAGCAGCCTTGCTATGACCACTCTGTATAGTGCAGCCCAGACTACCAGTTTTCTTCTAGCGCTGCACTTTTGATTTACACAGCACTAAAGTAAACTACATAGAAGTACACAATAGCAGCAGCACCCACTAAAAACAGTCAGACTGAAACAATAGACTGGAGAGAGTGTCTAATTATACTACAGAAGGAATTTACAAAATCCGTGATTACTAAATGTAAGAAAAATCCTAAACGTTAATGGGCACGCAGATCTTCCTTTTAGATTTATTTATGTATTTATTTTAAAGAAACACTCGGCCCGTTTTGTGTAAAATATACTGACCTTGAAACTGCAGCCATAACGTTTAAAACTGCATGTACTGGGGGCGTTCACACATTCTGCTAAGTGAGCGTTCATCTGCAAAAAAGAGAGAAAATTCAGAATACACATTGAAGATCCAGAATACAATTAACCAAAAACACGATATGAAAGTAATAAAAAAATAAAACCACACACACCCACGCACGCACACACGCACGCACACACGCACGCACACGCACGCACACACACTTGCAGTTCATAAAGTCAGACTTCAACACAGACTCATGTAATGTGAACCAAAGCAGCCATATTTGTCAGACTACATGCACTACACCAAGCTGAAGTCTGGTTACTATGTGCAGCAGTAAAACTTTTCTGTAGAAGGGTCAACATATTCTCTTCACCCGAAGTACCTACCTCGCTTCTTAATAAGCTTTTTACGCTACATTTATGAGGACAGGAAACGACGACAGACGGGCAATCCATCTCTTCGTGTTTCTAGAATAGACAGAGAGGCACACAGTTTACAATTAGCGGGTGATCGCTGGACCGCTCACAAACACAAAGCACATCCTGAGGACGCACCTCACTTAATACTGTAGTTGTCAACTGCCAATCAAGGTTTTAACAGGACAGCAGAAGCGGGGGCTACACACATAGGCCTGCATTGTACAGACCATTCATAAAATGCATGCTGCAGTGCTGAACCTGTAGTTCACATAGCTACAAGGATCCCCCCCCCCCAATTTTTAAGCCCTCCATCAACAGATATAGCTCTGTGATTTGTTTTCCTATATTCCCATTCATTTTAATGGTGGCTGGCTGCCTTCCGATTCCCTTAGGGCTCATGTACACTGCAGTTGATGAACGTCAGGAGATTTTCTGCATTTTTCTCAGCAGCCCCTGAACTCTCTCTAATGTTCTCCTATGTGTCCATGTACACATCGGCGTTTACAGGCAGTTGAGTTTACAGTCAGTTTTTTTTTTTACGCACCAAACTTGCATTCAGGAGTAGATTTTATCAGCGTTTCAAACGCTTGTAAACGCGGCTAACCGCTTTTATAAGAGTTTGCGTTTAGAAGCGGTTTTTAACTGTTCCATATCCAGATGCTGTCCAGAGCCTTTTCATCATCAGAAATGCATACAAAGCTTTTCCATGTATTCAAATGGACCCGGTACACCAGCGCAGTCAGTTCCAGGTTTTGCATGAAGAAAAAAATGGTAGAACGTGCCGCATTATGCTCATGATGGGATCCATAGTGAATACAACCAGAAAAGATAGGTAATCTCAACCAGGGGCAGACTGACAACTCCTGGGGCCCACGGGCAATAGGGGATCATGGGGCCCCTGTGTCGTTGCCCAAACTCAAAAAAGCCTATGAAAAAGGTACCAGGGGTATCTCATGGGGCCCCCTACTGACCCCGGGCCCTCGGGCAGTGCCCGAGTTTCCAAATGGTCAGTCCGCCCCTGATTTCAACACATACTGCTCTCTCTGCTTCTGCTCTCTCTATGTCTGTCAAAATGTCTGAAATAATTTTTTTACTGTTTTTTCAGTGCATTCTGGAAATTTTGGATGGTCTCCTGATGTTATCTTTAAAAAACGCTTCTAAATGCAAACACACATAAACGCGGTATGCAAACGCGGCTAAACAGACTTTTTTTAACCTACGTTTTCCAGCAGTCAGTCAGTTTCCATTGTTCAGAAGTGTTTTCCAAACGTCCCGTGTACATGAGCCCTTAAACCAGCCGAGTGCACTGAACAAGCGTGTGTCAATGGGCTTCGAAAGGCTCATGTCAAAGACGACATAGAATAGCAATTCATAAAACTGGCTACAAAACAGTCTTGTTCGATGGGAGTACCTGCATTTCTGCTAGTGGGACCTGGTTTTTGCAGTACTGACATGGCATCTCGCGGTATTTGCATTTCTTCTCTATGTGTTCGCTCAGGTCCTTGCGGAAAACCTTCTCCTTGCAGTCCGCTCGGGGGCATGGAAGTTCTTCAAACTGGCAGTCGCTTTTTAAGTGGATCTAACAAAAGAAAGGGAGAGAGTTTGTTCCTGAGCCCCCAATCACAATGATGTAGGCATTGCACATACGCAAAGGGAAGTCTATTCATTTCATTGGTCTGTCCTGCATGCGACAAACATGGCAAAGAAGCTTATGCAACTTTTTGGGCTATGTGCTTTTTTCCATGATTGTTGTGAGTTTTTGAGTGCAGAAAAATGTGCTTTTTTGTTTGGCGCCGCAAGCACGATACAGTTTTTGCGTGTTCACATGCTACACTAGTGTCAATGTGGGATTACCGTTTTTCCAGGTCACAGCATTCAACGCAGGAAGCCAGGCAGATCTAAAGACACGGGTACTTACCTCTGATTGAATTGTCCAACACCTGCTAAGACCCTCGCCAGCACCAGCATCTCCCCCGGCTTCTTCCAGGTTCCAGTTTTCAGCCATCTTGTTTGGCTAGCACAGGATGACGTCACTCCCATGCATGCGCAGGAGTGCAGCCATTCTGGCACACAGCGAGTGTTGAAATGTAAACGGAGTTCTGCATGCGAACAGGCAGGTAAATACAGGAGGATTGCAAAGAGGCAGGTGAGTGTGAAGCATACTGGCGCCGCTCTGAAGTCAGATAAGCAACGTAGATCACCCCTTCGGCATGGGAATGAAGGGAGCACAGTCCTGAATCTGTTCCAGTGCCTAGGACAGGGTTAGGCAACCTGAGAGCTGCAGGACTACAAGTTCCATCATGCCTCTGCAAGTCATAGCTGTAACTGACAGTTTTGTAATCCTTGCAATGCCTCATGGGAAATGTAGTTCCACAACAGCTAGAGAGCCACAGGTTGCCTACCCCTGGTCTAGGATGAGAAGGGGGAGCGGACGCTGCTCAGGACCAGCCCCAGGAACCTAGCGTGTATGTGTATAGTGGCCTCAGCACTGCGCTAGCCATACTCTCTGACGCATTTCACCCCACCCATCGGGGCCTGGTCAGAGACGCCTTTGACCAAGCCCCGATGGGTGGGGGGCAACGCATCAAAGGGCTTGGCTAGTGCGGTGCTGAGGCCACTCTACACACACATGCTAGGTTCCTGGGGCTGGTTCTAAGCAGCGTCCACTCCCCCTTATCTAGTCCTAGGCAGGTGAGTGTATTTTATTGCAGAAGAGACAATGCAGTTTTTACTTTTTGCTTTTAGCTCTACTGTATTATAGCTTATACAGCTATAAAGCTCTCCAGCTTTGTGAGCGTCAACTATTTTCAGTTTCAGTTTTCTAGACAACTGCTTAGAAGAACCCATGGTGCTGATTGCTGGGGCAAGGTCAGATGAGTCTGGGCATTTAAAACCTTTGAGATTGACATCACCTGGTCTTCCCAGACAATGATTGAGAACAATCCAGGACACTGGCAGGTCTCAGCTTTGCAAAGGGGGCAGTGCATGCTATAAATTCCTCAGGGTGCTCAAACTTTTGCAGACGCCATTTTTTTGTTTTCTGTTATTTTGAAAGTGTAAATGATGGAAATAAAATCTAACTTTTGTTGACATATTATAAGAATGTCTAATCTGTAATTTGATGCCTTTTGGAGATTTTTCCATCTTTCCTTGGCTTCTTTATGCACATTAATACAAATTGTTAGCTGGGGTGCCCAAACTTTCGATCCCCACTGTACATGTACCACTGCAGAAGGAAACTGGCCATGAAAAAAAAAAAAAAAAACACATTGCAGATTACCAGTCCTCAGATGTGGTGGCTGTATTCGTTTTCATGCTTTCATTTCCTTTATTTTTACCTGGTGATCCTGCCAGGAACACACTTCCTGTCCTGGGTGACAACACTTACATCACTGTAGTCTATGGATGGGACAGTGTTGTCAGCCTAGGCTGTTTTGGACTACAAAACCCCTACAGATAACTGGGAACAATGTAATTGAGAAGACTGCAGCAGAGCCTGAGAGCATACACCATAGCGCTGTGGGAGGGATTCCCCCATCAACACTTGGTTGATGGGGAAATCAATCATCAAATTTCTTTCCTGCAACCAGAGGTTGAAAACTACTTAACATATAGTCTGCCTTACTGTTCATGTACCATGAGCTATACATAAAGTAGTTAATTACAAAGGGTTCCCCGAGACCAGAAAGTTATTTCAAAGGTTCCTCAATGTTAAAATGCTAGGTCTAAGTCTTGGAAGAAAAAACATTTTTCATTACAATTATTTTCTTTAAACCAGAAGTTTTTGGAGGTTTATTTAGGTTTTTTTTTTTTACCAAAGTTAGAAAAATCTAGTTGACCGTTTCACCTGGTGAAGATTTGCAGCGGTCAACAGTTCCTGTGCATGTCGGCGTACACAACAATGCCTCTGACTGCCTTCACTGCCCCACTAACTAAACAGGCCCCCCAGTATCGGCAAAGATAAAGAAGTGAGATATTTTATTTTTATACCTCAGATGTCAAACGTTACTTCTACTGAACTGTGAAATACTTTCACACAATCAATTCCTTTTGATGATTTCCCTACAGATATAATGCCGTTGGCGTTTCTCATGATCTCCAATAAAGGATTCCGGTACAGAGACGGGCTTCTGTATAACCTTCCATGTGCCCTATACATTGAGAACTACCATCCTCTGCTACCTTAAAGGACCAGTCCACCTAACACCGATTTTTCAGCTTTTTACAGATGCCCAAGCAGTATACCAAATGGTTTCTTCTGTATCTCAAGCAGGGATGAGCTTGGATTTGGCTCTGGGTTCGGCCCCAAACCACGTTCAGCCGAACCTGGAGGTCTCAGCTGTCCGTGCCGGGCCAATGAGCTGTGGGTGGGGGTGGAGTGGAGAAGCTCGTGACATCACTGACCCAAGATGACCACTTGAGGTCAATGTCCATGACCTATAATGGCCAAATTAGGTCAATGATGTCACAAGCATCTGCGCCTCTTTGTCTATTTGCAGCTGTGGGGCGGGGAATGCCCACTATTCCTCCCACTGACATCAATGAGACACTATTCCTCCCACTGACACCAATAATGGGAGCTAGTCCTTCCACTGACATCAACAACGAGACACTATTCCTCCCACTGACACCAATGGTGGGCACTAGTCCTGCCACTGACACCAATTATGGGCACTAGTCCTCCCACTGACACCAATCATGGGCACTAGTCCTCCCACTGACACCAATCATGGGCACTAGTCCTCCCACCGACATCAACAACGAGACACTATTCCTCCCACTAACACCAATGATGGGCACTAGTCCTCCCACTGACACCAATGATGGGCACTAGTCCTCCCACTGACACCAATGATGGGCACTAGTCCTCCCACTGACACCAATGATGGGCACTAGTCCTCCCACTGACACCAATAATGGGCACTAGTCCTCCCACTGACACCAATGATGGGCACTAGTCCTCCCACTGACATTAATGATGGGCACTAGTCTTCCCACTGACACCAACGATGGGCACTAGTCCTCCCACTGACACCAACAACGAGACACTAGTCCTCCCACTGACACCAATGATGGGCACTAGTCCTCCCACTGAAACCAATGTTGGGCACTAGTCCTCCCACTGACAACAACGAGACACTAGTCCTCCCACTGACACCAATGATGGGCACTAGTCCTCCCACTGAAACCAATAATGGGCACTAGTCCTCCCAGTGACACAAGTATGGGGCTCTATTCCTCCTTATACTAATGACAGGCACTATATAGTTTGTTTTACCCCCACTGACCACCAAGCTTTAGGCCCCATTTGCTTCACTGACGCCAGTACATTTTCTACCTCCATTGGTCACAGTCTGGCCCCCTCTAAGGCCTATAGGACAGTAAACCGGCCCTCTCTTTAGAAAGTTTGGAGACCCCTGGTTTAAGGTGACAGCTTTGGTCTCTTGAGGAGTGCTGGAAGCCAGCTGAGATAAAGTGGTTGTAAAGCCTAAACATTTTTTACTTTCATGAATTCTCTGCATTAAAATAAAAAATGTTTAGGTAAAAGTATCACCCCCTCATCCTGCCAAGTACTTACCCAAGTCCTCACCCGATCCAGCACTGCGCCCGTCCATAGCGGCTCTCCCCTCTCACTTCCTGGTCTCACAGGCTTTGCTGTGGTAGTAGGACCTCGAGATAGCTGATATTTCATTCTGCAATACCAAAACTAGCTATGATGGAAGGGCGTCTCTGGGAAATCACATCGTAGAAGACAAATTAGGAAGAGTGGCCTTTCTTCTGAAAATTGTCACTTCTGTTTTTAAACATGAACGGAGAACAAAGATTTACTGTAAATAAAAGCAAAGCGTTCCCAAGAAGGGATCCATCACTTCGAGGGATATCTTCAGGAGGCCAAACATCTGCCAATCTGACCGAGAGACTCTCTAAACATGCTTACTGCCTGCAGTTTCAATCTGCAGCGGATGTCAATGTTAACGACACCCCAAATGCAGAAGCGTGCACCAAATCGCATGGTACAGTAGCAGCATGCAATCCAGTTGTTGTGTATCTTTTAAAGTAGTGCATGTGCCACCTCTGGTAAGGTCCAGTGTGATTCAGATCATTCAAATCGCACCGCATGTGAAATGCACAGGAATGCACAGCATGTTACTGTGTGATTCCTGGTGCAAATCGACGCTCATGCATGTCAATGTCATCCGGTCTCCAGTTGGAGGTGGAGAGCAGAGTCCTACATTGTGTGCGTATGCTCTGTTTTTGTGTTTTGTACAGTGTCTGGTTTTTTGTTTTTTTCAGTACGGGGAGATCAAGGCATGGATGTGGCCCCAAACCACCTGCTCTGTGAAAGTGATTGGCGGCTTCAGAACCACTGCTTCACTTTCACTTCGAAGCCAGGAGCCGGCTGAAGAGGCAGAGAACAAGCTGGTGGCTGTTATGTGCCATCAGCATGTGAGTAATGGTTCACTCACCTAGGGCTGTAAAAGGGCCCCGAGTCTAGGAGGCCACCAGAACCAGTAAACTTAGAGCATCTCTCCTTTTGTGCCTACAGGAGGACACAGGTTAAAACTCCAATGTTCAGTGCTGGTGGTGGGTTCATACGGTAATGATCAAGCAACTGGACTGTACAGCAAGCACGCAGGCAATTCAACGAGTCCAGGTGCCTATGCCAAGGAGCAGGTTATCTCACAACCAGGGGCGGGCAGACAGACAACTCATGGCATATGATCATACTATCCGTCATACCATTGATCATACCATATAATCATACCATCGGTCATACCATATAATCATACCATCGGTCATAACATATGATCATACCATTGGTCATAACATATGATTGTTCCATCAGTCATACCATATGATCATACCAATGGCCATACCATATGATCATACCAGGGGCGAACTGACAAGTCATGGGGCCCCCGGGCAATAGGGGATCATGGGGCCCCTGTGTCCTTGCCCAAACTCAAAAAAGCCTATGAAAAAGGTACCAGGGGCATCTCATGGGGTCCCCTACTGACCCTGGGCCCTCGGGCAGTGCCTGAGTTTCCAAATGGTCAGTCCGCCCCTGCTCACAACTCTTTGTCAGGCAACCAGGTGCTGAAGCCAAACGAATGGTCAGAGAGCCCATCTCCTGGGTGCTGAGCGAGCTATATACTGTAGACACTCAACAAAACATAGTGACTTTTCCCCATCTCAGAACATGAGCAGAGGTGCGTAAGGTGTCACCTACAGATAAGCTGCCCTGTCCTCAGTCCCCTCTATGTGAATCCACCATCTATTCTAAACACTATACTATAGGAAAAAATTAGGTTAATAAAATTGGTGGCGTCTCATTAGGGGCCGGCGGTGGGATCTGATTCTGTGTCACAATTGTAAATCTAGAAGCAGCAATTCCCAGTATTGGATCTGATTCCACAGAGACTGGTTAAGTTTCGACAAGGGTGTCTCTTTCACTCTTTTGTCTCGCTGTCATCTACTCTCTTGTAAGCTTTGCATTGACCAAGTTCTGTCTTTCTACAAGACCACCAAAGCTGAAAAACAAGATCCTTCATGACAGTGGATATGTTCCCCCCTAGGCGTAAGGTGCTGCAAGATGCCCGATGGCACTTTACTATAAGTTGTACGAACTGTCACCCACTCTACCTAGACAGATCTGGTATCCATCCGTGTGCAATTGGCCGTGTTACAGTTAAGGCTCCTATATGCTCTACAAGTCCGCTATACATAAAGACCGCCACTCGTTCTTGAGCTGGTACAATCTCCAGTATTAAAGAGCGGGGGTAAAAACCACAGATACGACAGTTCTACGTGTTTTGACCGGATATGGCCAATGAGTAAGGCCATTCCTTGCTGAAACCCACCAGCACTGTAGTCTGTGGTTTTCTCCCACTCTATAATAATGAAGATTGTACCAGCTCAAGGACGAGTGCCGGTCTTTATGTATAGCGGACTTGTAGAGCATACGGGAACCGTACCACGGCCAATTGCACATGATACCAGATCTGTCTAGGTTGAGCTCAATAAGTCCTATTTGGAGTTAGGGAGAGTGGGTGGCAATGGATCTTCTTGTATAGCATCCTACCTGGCTGGGGGGCAAGGTTCCTAGGCTCTCAGTGCTGCCACATACTAGAGGCGTAACTATACCCTGACGCGTTTCAGCCAGGAATGGCCTTACTTCTATGCAATGAGTAAGGCCATTCCTAGCTGAAACGCATCAGCAGCATAAAGATATTTGTACAAGCCCAAGGAGGTATGACGGTTTTTAAAGTGGAGTTCCACTCACTCTGTAAAAAAATAAAAGTCAGCAGCTACAAAAGCTGTAGCTGCTGACTTTTAAAAAAACAGCCACTCACCTGTCCCACGATCCTGCGTTGGCCCCCAGCACAGCCCGTTTCACCAGCCGTCCTGTATTCCAGGAGGCCGGCATCTTCAGTGTGGGCACCCGGCTGTGACAGCTTGCGGCTTCACAGCCGGGTGTCCACTGCGCATGCGTGAGTAGCGCTTCCTGAATGGCCCTGTCGTCTTCTGGGACCTGTCACGTGTCCCACAAGACTTCGGGGAGGGAAGGTAGGAGGACAACTTCCAATTCCGATTGCAGCGGAAGTGGGAGCGGGTATCTGTCAAATTCGTTCCCCCCAGCTCCCCAAAGGTGCCAATCCTTAATGGGGAGTGGGGGACCAATCTTTAAAGCGGAACCTCCCCTTTTGGGTGGAACTCCGCTTTAAGTATAGCATCCAACCTGAGAGTGGTCAGGCTGGAGTTAGAAAGCCTAGGCCCTCAGTGCGGTTACACAGTGGGTTATAACTTTTCTCCTTACACATCAGATCTAGATTTTTTTCCCCCTAAGAGTATGGCAGAACTCTGAAGAAGGGGGAAAAGACTAAATAAAAGTACTATCTGGCACCTTACAGTTATTTTTTTATTTTTGTAAATACAAATTTGCCCCAAAGAGCACCATTATGAACTTGATTTGGTGTTGAATTAAAATAACGAAATAAACGGGTGTGTTGATGAAAAAAAATTGCAACTGGGGACAAAACTGAATATTAGACTTTCTCTCCTGGTTGAATGTTTTTTATTCATATGGTTAGCCCTTCCACCTGGCAGTACTAGGGTCGTTGGTTCGAATCCCAGCCACGGCACCACCTGCGTGAAGTTAGCATGTTCTCCCTGTGCCTGTGTTGGTTTCCTCAGGGTACTCTGGTTTCCTCCCACACTCCAAAGACATGCTGGTAAGGTGAATTGGATCCTGCCTAAATTGTCCCTAGTATGTGTGCGTATGAATGTGAGTTAGGGACCTTAGATTGTACGCCCCTTGAGGGTTAGGGACTGATGTGAATGTACAATATATATATGTAAAGCGCGCAGTAAATTGATGGCACTATCTATTATATATATATATATATATATATATATATATATATATATATATATATATATATATATATATATATATATATATATAAAAATAAAAGTACCTGAAATAAATAAATTAAAATACACATTATGGTCACTAAACAATATAGTCAAAGTATTTATTCCCTCATCTGCTCCATCTAGTAGCTAAAATGAAGTATTTTCCTGATTGACTGTAGATTTGACCCAAACTGAGAAAATAGCCTAACAACATTTGATTTTGCCCTTACCCACATGGAATGAATGAATGTACATACAGATCGAACTGCTCTGTATACGGTTTTATAAATACACCCCGCAGTGTGTTAGAGCAGTGGAGCTTTGAGGCTTTAGCAGCTATGCGGCAACGGAAACCCAATAGTCTCAATCATGTGGCCAATAAAATATTAATTTGTCAGGTGGCATTTAGCTAGCTAGATTCAGTATATGAGGCATGTTAAAGGATAAATTCACCATTTAAATAAAAATAATAAATGCACAATTTTTTTTCAGATAAAAAAAAAAATGTGCATTTACTTTTTTTTTTTTTTTTTTTATAGAAGCCTGGAAAGCATTTCATCAGTGATCAGCAGATTGTTGGTGCCATGCGGGATTCCTGCAGACTGTCAGTGTAACCTGTCCGCCCATACATCATATATCATACATCGTACATCATATATCATACATCGTACATCGTACATCATACATTGTACATCATACATCGTACATCATACATTGTACATGCAGGCAGTTTTACAATGACAGGAAGAATCAATGAACTTCCTAGAGCGCTCAACAGCACCATGGTAGTTCACTAAGAAGTGGACAGATGCAAAGGATGTTGGTACTTGTAGTTCATTCACAGAACTCTGTAAATTAATGACGTGGCCATGTAGGCCGAGCCCTGTACACTTTTGCGCTCTTTTCAAAAAGTGACAGCTGGTACAGGAAACCTCTCCCCAGGTGATTGGATCTCTGAGCGGCTGCAGGAGCTGGAACATGTTACATGACATACACCTAAAAACAGGTGGAACGTGTTCCCAAAGGTGGACTTGTCCTTTAACCTCCCTAGCAGTCTGATTATGTCCATATTTCTGTGCTCAAAGCGGTACATTTTTTTTGCATGGAAATATTTTTTTTATTGTAGGCCTGTAATTCTTAGGAATAACTCACTGAAATCTGTCCGAACAAGAGTCTAGTAAACATCCCGGGTAGGATAAAATTTAAAACACGAAATCATAAATTATAATTTAATAAATAATCATAAAAAATAATAATATAATAATAATAAATTTAATTCAATAATATAATCAAACCAAAAACACTGAAATTTGAAATAGAGCGCCAAGTTCGCACATCGCTGAGCAAAGTCGCAGAATCGTTTTCAGTGTCTGATGATGAATTTCCCCCACGAATCATTATCACTCAATTCTGCAAGTGGTTCTGATTTACTATCGCTGTTCTCTAGCCGGTCTAAAACCGCTTTTGACCTAAAGGGACGCTTTTTGGACACCATGGACGTTTCTCAGTTTCCAGGGAGAAAGAACAGTAAAAATGCAGGCAGGGCGCCGGACAAAGCACTCGGGACAAAATGTATGTGAAATGGTTTGATACAGGAATGTTATACTATGTGATTTTAGTGTATTTAGTGAATGTCACTTTTCGTCATTTTCAAATTTCCCGCCAGTTTCATCCCTGTACGTCCCGACGTTGCAGGGGACAGAACACAGATGACAGATGCCGGCATCCGCTGGGGGACATTGCAGGAGGGCAGGACAAGGTAAGTGATCGAGAGATCCCGGAGCAACGCTGCAGTGTATTCCCAAGTGTAGCTCGGGGTTACCGCTTGTGGTGCTGAAACTTTACCCCGAGCTACACTCGGGAATACCGCCAGGGAGGTTAAATTGAAGTCACTAATGACTTGCTAAGTTATATCCATAATTCCAAACCAAAATTTTAGGGCTCAGACACTTCACAACGCGCATTACAACAACATATGGTAACATGCAGGAGATCTGGGTTGAGGTGCATTGCCTTAGAAAGTAAACTTTACTCCAATGCGCAACTACAGTGCAGATACCTGCTTCAGGCTCCATGCACACTGGCGTTATTCTAAGCTAAATGATGGAAAAACATTGCATAAAAAATGCTTGTAATAGTTTTTACAGTACATGTTGAGAAAAAAAAAAGAACAAATACAGAAAAAAGCATTTAGCGTATTTAGCGTTTTTTTATTGGAAAAACACTCCAAAAAACTCTACAAAAACAATTTTTTTTTCTGCTCCTGGAACCTGAACCTCAAAAAACGCTAAAGGTCTAAAGTAGTGTGCATGGATACATAGTAGAACACGATTTAGCAGAAAACAAAGCTAATAATGGCATCTAGGAGCTTTTAAAAACGCTAGTGAGTGCATAAGTGTGTTGGAGGTGGAAGAGCACTAAGGGGTGATACAGGAGCACCGTACACTTGTATACAGTAGTGTGACAACACTGGTCTACATGAAGTTCCTGCGGATTTAAAGGGACAGTTCACAATGACTGACATTATATTAAAGTGGAGCTTCACCCAAAAGGGGAAGTTCCACTTTAAGGACTGCTCCCCCGCTCCTCATTAAGGATTGGCACCTTTGGGGGGGGTGGCGGATGCCCGAATTTGACAGGTACCCGCTCCCACTTCTGGTCCGATCGCCTAGGCCAGGGGTGGGCAACTGTGGCCCTCTAGCTGTTGTAGGACTACAAGTCCCATGTGGCATTGCAAAACTGACAATTACAAGCATGACTCCCAAAGGCAGAGGCATGATGGGACTTGTAGTTCACCAACCGCTGGAGGGCCACAGCTGCCCACCCCTGGCTTAAGCGATTGGAAGGTGTCCTCCCTCCCTGTAGTCTTTTGGGACACGTGACAGGGGCCATTCATTAAGCACAGAGCTACTTGCCTATGCGCAGTGGGTACCCAACTGTGAAGCCGCAAGCTGTCACAGCCGGGTGCCCACGCTGAAGATGCTGGCCTCCTGGAATACAGGACGGCCGGTGAAATGGGCTGCGGGGGACACACCAAGGGACAGGTAAGTGGCTGTTTTTTAAAAGTCAGCAGCTACAGTTTTTGTGCTGCTTTTGTGGTGCTGACACAACAGCACCATTGCATTCATTTCATTGTTGCATTTTTCACTATTTACAAATAAAGAAAACAATAAAAAGTAAACATTCCTCTCTTACCAGTAGATTTCCTAGTGTGATCTGCTCCTTGCAGCCTCGAGTATCATTCCTGCAGTACATCTGAAGAGCCAACACTTCCCGCCGACAACAGTTATCCTTAAACACCTGCAATTCAAGAGATCCGTTTATTGCAAACTGATTTCCATTTTATAATCCGGGAACATAAATCCTCATCCCTGGTTGTGATATGCGTAGCGCTCGGGGAGGGAGCCCCGCTCCAGTTGCTGCCCAGAACTAATTCACTTAAGGGAAATCGAGGATTAATTTAGGAAGCGTGTCCCGCCATTCAGACTTGTTTATGAGTACTTTGTGAAGGGAGCGGACTTGGAAGTACATTTTTGTATTCGGGTTGCTAAAGAGGGATCAGAGCGCTTTCTTCCTCTGAAGGGCGAGTTAGGTTCTCACAGGGTTAAAGACCAACTCTGGGCACATGAAAGCAAACTCCCCTCCCCTCCGCAATCTTTGCGAGGATTAGATGCTCTTTTTACTTAATGGCAGAAGAATAACATGTAATAATGACCCTATGGTTAGCACTTCTGCCTGGCAGTACTAGGGTCGTTGGTTAGAATCCCAACCACGGCACCACCTGCCTGGAGTTTGCATGTTCTCCCTGTGCCTTGCACGCCCCTTGAGATTGCACGCCCCTTGAGGGTTAGGGACCTTAGATTGTACGCCCCTTGAGGGTTAGGGACCTTAGATTGTACACCCCTTGAGGGTTAGGGACCTTAGATTGTACACCCCTTGAGGGTTAGGGACCTTAGATTGTACACCCCTTGAGGGTTAGGGACCTTAGATTGTACGCCCCTTGAGGGTTAGGGACCTTAGATTGTACACCCCTTGAGGGTTAGGGACCTTAGATTGTACACCCCTTGAGGGTTAGGGACCTTAGATTGTACACCCCTTGAGGGTTAGGGACTGATGTGAATGTACAATATATATGTAAAGCGCTGCGTAAATTGACAGCTTCACTTGCTCAGTTCTTTGACTGGCAGCTGGTATTTTTTTTTTAAGGTGATCAGCACTGGTAGTCAACTAATCTACCACGCTGCAGGTTTCCTTTCATACTTTCAATGCCAAGGGTTTCCTAACATATTGCACCTCAGATGCTAAAGTTATTCCTTTTGGTTTTCAATTATAAGGAGATACCATCATTCATTAAAATTAATTACAATCATTCATTAAAATTAAAACATAGAAGGTCCACCAACATTCCAGAGCATCGGACAGTGGAGGAGGAAAGCAGCGGCTGGTGGGGAAGTGAGGAATAAGGTAAATATATCACCATCATTCCCTAGGTCAGGGGTGTCAAACTCCATTTCATCGCGTGCCATATCAGCATTATGGTTGCCCTCAAAGGGCTAGTTGTATCTGATGTAGACTAGATGTCCAGAGTACCCCACCCTCCATTACATCAGATATGAAGAATCCCACACCCTCCCTAACATCACCGTGCACCCCCTTTGGGGGCAGAGCTGGAAAGCAGAAAGTGCAGGGTCTGGAGGAGGACCGGAGGAGGAGTGGAGTCAGTTACCGGAGTCTGCTGAAAGCTGAGACCGGGGGAGGCAGAGATGAGGGGGTGCTGCAGCTGTACTGAGAGGTGCAGAATTTGGCAGAAGTTCTATTCTCCTCTCTGCTGCTGACTGCTGAGACAAAGTGGGGGTGGAGACAAGGGGGTACCTGCAGGAGAGGTGCAAGGGCCACATGAAATGGCCTGGAGGGCCGGATTCAGCCCACGGACCTGGTGTTTGACACCTGTGCCCTAGGCAAAATGATCATTTAACCCTTGCAGTGGGGAGTAGGACCCACTTCAAGGATAAATTATTTTCCTCATTGGAGTTCAGCTTTAAATGCATTTTTGTAAATGCACACAGTGTAAGCGCCTGGATCTGACTTGGCATCGGCCTATTGCAGCCCCCGTACAGAAAAGCTCAGCCTGGGAAACGAGATACACAAGCAGGTGATCAATTGTGCTGCAGCGCACCAACAAGGTAGATGCCGATAGGAAGAGAGAGCAGAGGGACAAAGAAATGAGCTCATCAGACTGCTGCTTCTCCTTCACTGTCCTGTCAAAGGCTGGGGGAGGCATCTAAGAGTTACCTATATGAAGTAGAGAAAAATCAGGTCTCCTGCCCTGCCAAATAGGACTGTGCTACATGGCAGAGCGGTGTAAATCTTAGAACTGGATGGACTGAAATACAAAGCCTTTGGCAAGTAAAACAGCTCTCATCTGTGTATTTACCATTTTGCGTGGAGTTCAGCTTTCATCATCTTTAATGTTTTTGGTAGTTACCTATTTATACGTTTCAAAATAATTTAGTGCAACAGCTTGATGTATGGAATACTTGAAGAAGATATATTTGGTGCCCAGAGAAACCGATAAGATTTGCCCTTCACTGGGAAAATGAAAGGGAAATCCGACTGGTTGTTATAAGCAGCCTAGACCATTCTAAATAAGTCCCGAAACTTCTGTATTTTAAATGTCTGGCTCCAGCCTCTTCTGAGGTGAAGGCGCCTACAGACACGCACAACCCCATCCAAGGAGCTAAGATCAGATTTCGACAGAAATATCCTGTAAACATGCATCCTGTTTCATACTTGGGACTTTCCAAACCTTGTCAACCCAGCTCATTTCAAAGAAACAATGCTGAAGATGTGACCTCTGGATTGCAAGGCTGTCGCCACTCCCTGCTTTTTCGCTTCTTAAATTCCCGCCATATTGAACTGTACTTCACCCAACTTCCATTCTTGCGTCATAGTAATTGTTGTATCTGTAGTTTTATAATTCCCCCACATTCTAGTCTTGTCTCCCACTGATCAAAGTTTGCTCATAAAGACCAAAAAGATGGGAAATTCCTGGACATTATGTCTATAGTGGTTGACATGATGGTTTGTCAAAAGTCAAGTAGGCCAATGGATTTTAGATTTTACACGCCAGCTCTTAGAACTCCGGGAAAATCTTCTTGAGTTCATCTTATACTTTCCTAACATTTTGACTCCAGCGTTAGCCTCTAAAGGTTTTTGGATTTTAGTTTCTGCTCATCTATTTTATCCACAACAGCTTCGACCTCCTTTCTACACTACCAGTCCTGGTGCCTTTCAGTTGCAAGATCACGCAGCTCCAGGACAGCCCCAGCACTCAAGTCATTTCTATTTATGGTACTTGACAATGGTATGTCTTGACTTCCTAAACCCAGTACTGAAGAAGTTTGACAGCAACAGCACTCTCCCCTCTCTACTGGACCCAGAACAAGCCTCTCATCCCTTGGTCCCTAGGCCCCCCCATGGACAACATCCCTTGGTCCCTAGGCCCCCCATGGACAACATCCCTTGGTCCCTAGGCCCCCCATCGACAACATCCCTTGGTCCCTAGGCCCCCCATCGACAACATCCCTTGGTCCCTAGGCCCCCCATCGACAACATCCCTTGGTTCCTAGGCTCCATCGGCAACATCCCTTGGTCCCTAGGCCCCCCCATCGACAACATCCCTTGGTCCCTAGGCCCCTCATGGGCAACATTCCTTGGTCCCTAGGCCCCCATCGACCACATTTCTTGATCCCTAGATTCCCATCAAAAGCATCTCTTGGTTCCTAGGTTCCCATCGAAAGCATCTCTTGGTCCCTAGGCCCCCATCGACAACATCTCTTGGTCCCTAGGTCCCCATCGACAACATCTCTTGGTCCCTAGGCCCCTATCGACAACATCTCTTGGTCCCTAGGCCCCCATCGACAACACCTCTTGGTCCCTAGGCCCCCATCGACAACACCTCTTGGTCCCTAGGCCCCCATCGACAAGATCTCTTGGTCCCAAGGCCCCCATCGACAACATCTCTTGGTCCCTAGGCCCCCATCGACAACACCTCTTGGTCCCTAGGCCCCCATCGACAAGATCTCTTGGTCCCAAGGCCCCCATCGACAACATCTCTTGGCCCCAAGGCCCCCATCGACAACATCTCTTGGCCCCAAGGCCCCCATCGACAACATCTCTTGGTCCCTAGGCCCCCATCGACCACATTCCTTGATCCCTAGATTCCCATCGAAAGCATCTCTTGGTCCCTAGGCCCCCATCGACAACATCTCTTGGTCCCTAGGCCCCCATCGACAACATCTCTTGGTCCCTAGGCCCCCATCGACAACATCTCTTGGTCCCTAGGCCCCCATCGACAACATCTCTTGGTCCCTAGGCCCCCATCGACAACACCTCTTGGTCCCTAGGCCCCCATCGACAACACCTCTTGGTCCCTAGGCCCCCATCGACAACACCTCTTGGTCCCTAGGCCCCCATCGACAAGATCTCTTGGTCTCTAGGCCCCCATCGACAACATCTCTTGGCCCCAAGGCCCCCATCAACAACATCTCTTGGCCCCAAGGCCCCCATCGACAACATCTCTTGGTCCCTAGGCCCCCATCGACAACATCTCTTGGTCCATAGGCCCCCATCGACAACATCTCTTGGTCCCTAGGCCCCCATCGACAACATCTCTTGGTCCCTAGGCCCCCATCGACAACATCACTTGGTCCCTAAGCCCCCATCGACAACATCACTTGGTCCCTAAGCCCCCATCAACAACATCTCTTGGCCCCAAGGCCCCCATTGACAACACCTCTTGGTCCCTAGGCCCCCATCGACAACATCTCTTGGTCCATAGGCCCCCATCGACAACATCTCTTGGTCCCTAGGCCCCCATCGACAACATCTCTTGGTCCCTAGGCCCCCATCGACAACATCACTTGGTCCCTAAGCCCCCATGGACAACATCTCTTGATCCCTAGGCCCCATCAACAACCGCCATCAGTCCATAGATCCAAATGACTTTCCAAGCCATAGCACCATCTCCTCCTAGTTACAGGACCCCCAGGCAACAACCTTCCTAGGATTCAGGCCCAATGGCCTTTGCTGCTTCCTTGATGCCACTTTATACTACCCAAAATTAAAAGTCCAAAATTCTCCTTAATACACGTACCCAAGCTATTTCTCTCAAATCACTTTGCCTTTTTCCTGTTCTCATTTCCTCCCATTATCTTTGATCTTCTCAGCTCTCCTCTACCTATATTGCGTTTTGTAATGTATTTACCTGTTCTTTCCATTTTAATCTCCAAGCTTTTTATTAACATTTCTCATTCCGCTTCCATCCCCAATCCCAAACTTTCTCTCTTCTCCATCACTCTTCTAACCAAGTTTACCGTCATGTAGCTCCCAATGCCTGCTCTGTGCCAGAACTTTGATATTAATAATAAAAAGCTGAAGTGATGGAAGAGTTAACACTTGCTCTGTAATTATACTTCTCTGCTTGGAGACTGAATGAGCAGTATTTTCCATCCAGAGCCTCCCACATTGGCGCCAGCCACCACTAAATTCTACTAGAGAGAGGAAGAAATGACATGCGGTACACCGTTCAGAGATACACAAATTACAACTGGAAACCGAGAAAGGTTCATAGAGGTGGCGATCCTTCATGATTAATTACTGCCTATACCTTCCATCACGAAGCAATCCTTACTGCCTTCCTCCATGTCTTGTGACACATCATCAATGCTATGTAAATACAAGTGATGTCATCATAATAGGCTATGATATCACTACTCACTATATATAAGCTCTACTTCACAGGTGTGACATCTCGAACATAAACCAGATGAATGTGAGACAGAGAAGTGATGTTGGGATGAATATACAGGCACAAGCAACTTCCAGAGGGATAGACAAAAAAAGACGGAAGGCTTCCACCCAGATAGTGACCAATGATGTAATCTCTATCAATTGAATATACGGATCAATTGGTCTATCAGGGGTGGAAAAATTATTATGGCACTCAGGATCCAGTTTGTCCACTTCCTAATTTTAGACTTCCTTCATTGGGGGGGTGTTACATGCATACATATCTATAGAGGAAGGTCCAAGACTAGGGACATGTTACATGAGATCACTATACTATTAGGACCCCTTTACAAACCACTATTCTCACGCAAACTGTTGCTCCAAGGGCCAAACAGGTTCCCAAGGGCCCTCAGCCTACATGTTGGGCAATAGAATACTATTTAGTCGGGCATCCATCTCAGGACTGGACATATTTAAAGAGCCAGGGGGCCAATGCTCCTTCACAAGGGTGATGACATTCAAACACCAGATTTCAGTGTTAAGAATAAGCACATTAGTGAGGCTGGGATGACAGGTGTGTGAGGACAGCGGTAGTGGCTCAGCCTGTATGAAGTAATGGCAGGCTGAGGGGAACGGTCACTGTTCTCACGTATCCACACACCCTTTGGTTACCTTTGGTTAGGGATGAATGTCGGAGCGTGGACACATCTCTCTGTGTCCAGGGTCGTCATCCTTTCTTATCTGCAGGTAACCATTGGCTGTGCAGATACATTAAAGCAGTGATGGCTCCTCTCAGCCGGTCATTACTTCATACAGGCTGAGCCGCCACTACTGTTGGCAGACAACGGTTACCCTAGCTGCCCTAATGTGGTGATTCTTACCACTGGTATCTGGTGTATGACTGTCATTACCCTTGTGAAGGAGGCCTTAAGGAGCATTGGCCAACTGGCTCTTGGAATTTGTCCAGTCCTGAGATAGATGGATGGATGGCTGGCTAGACAGTATCCTATTGCCAGATTTGTAGGCTGAGTGCCCTGTGAAACCGTTTGGATGTGGGAGCAACAGTTTGTGGAAGAACACTGGTTTGTAAAAGGGATTCTGAAAGCATAGTGACCTCATGTAACATGTCTCCAGTCTCGGACCATTTCCTATAGCATGTCCCTAGTTTCTAACCACACCTGTAGTATAATTTAACCATAGATGTGATGCGCTGCTGACAGTACACAAATAAATAAATCAATAATAATATAGAATATGCCATAATAATAAATATTCTTGCCACTTTAGGAAACAGTGAAAATACACACACAGAGTGAGTAAACAACTAATGTGTGCAAATACATCACCAATACATTTTTCTAAGCTCATAAAAAATAAAAATACCATACTAAATAATCCTGCATTAATAAAGTCCCACAAAATTGTACAAAAATATTTGTAAATACTTCCATGGGTCACGACTGTAATAACAAAAGCTTCAAGAGTGCTCTCTTCTCACCATGTCACTATGTTGCTCAAAATCAAATAAATCTTTCCATAGTGTAGTATTGAAATACAGTAAATCAGGCATTTATTAAATTAAGAACCATTCACATAATACAAGAATCAAAGTCACATGTACAAATGACTTCGGAAACACAAGAAACATGCTACTTCTGGTAAAACGTGGTGACGTCACCTAGCTCTGCCATACACCTTACGTCACTTGTCACATGGCTATCAGACTTGTCACGTGACTTTATCAGAGGATTGGTGTACTGTCAGCAGTGTAACACATTTATGGTTAAAATGATGGTTTTGATGTGGGAACACATTACAGCGGTAGCAGCACCTAAGTTGAGTTATAGTATTTTGCATTTTGGTAGCACAGGAGTTTGTTGTTTATTATTCACACCCCTAGTATGTCTACAGACTCCAGCCCCACCAGCCTCTTACCATTTCCTGTGGCATGAAACATACTGAATGATATGAATCCCCCTTTTGAAGGGGAGAACAGAGCTCAGACTGGACAATTCTCCTCTTTATTTGCTACAGGTACTTGTATAGCGCCATCATTTTACGCAGCTCTATGTATATTACATTCACATCAGTCCCTAACCCTCCAGGAGCTTACAATCTAAGGTCCCTAACTTACATTCATACTAGGGTCAATTTTAGAAAGGAGACAACTTAATATTATTTATTATTATTATACAGGATTTATATAGCGCCAACAGTTTGCTCAGCTCTGTACAATATAACGGGAGACAATACAGCAACAATACAGTTCAATACAAGAGGGATAGGAGGGCCCTGATCCTTGGAGCTTACAATCTAGGAATATCATGTGGAATGTGGGAGGAAACTGGAGAATCCGGAGGAAACTCATGCAGGCACAGGGAGAATATGCAAACTCCAGGCAAGGTAGTGCCGAGGCTGGGATTTGAACCGACGACCCTAGTGCTGTCAGGCAGAAGTGGTAACCACTTAGCCACTATGCTGCCTGCGAAGATCACGTGAGCAAATGCCCAGCCTCTTGGTCATGGCCAGCTTTGAGCAGCATTTTATCCCAGGGAAGAAAAGTATGCCAGTCCTTCTAGTACGCCATTTATCAAAACTAGGAAGGCTTTCAATGTCTTATCCTTCAGTTAACACTTCAGGATAGGTCCGCTTTAACAGATACAAAGCTGGCCATAAACTATGCAAATTTTCTCCGGTTCCTCGTGAAGTGGACAACATTCACTATGTGGATGGCCCTATTGGCCCTATCCTGCCTGACATGCTAGAAGCTGGATGGAAAATGTGTGGCCAAACAGCTGAGGCAGCAAATAGTCCTTCGGGGGCTGTGAGAATACAATGGGCACAGCGGGAGACTCGTCCCCATTCTGTACTGAATAGTGTAGGTCACACGTGTCAAACACAAGGCTCACCAGGCCTTTTCACCTCTACTGTAGCTGTGGCATCCCCCCGTTGTCTCTGCCCCCACCTGGTCTCAGCACTTGGCGGTGCGCAGAGCTGAACCTCTCTGTGGCTGCATGGAGAAGAGCAGGATCTGGTGGAGGAGTTCTCCACGCCACCTCCCTTCCCCATCTCAGCAGTCAACAGCAGAAAGGAGTACAGAACTTCTCCTACAGATCCTGTGCACCTCTGTGCAGTTGCAGCACCCCCTCGTCTCTGCCTACCCTTGTCTCACCATTTCAGCAGGCTCTGACAGCTGACCCCAGCCCTCCTCTGTTCCTCCCCCAGACCCTGCACTTTCTGCTTCCTGGCTCCACCCCCAGATTATTCCTAGCAACAGCACAAAAAAAAATCTAACAATGTATGGACAGCTTTAAGATTGCCATAGACCTTTTTTTTTTTTTTAATTTCTCAAATAATCCTCTGAAAATGGATCCAAGGTGGACTGCTTTTTGGAAGCGTTTGACAGGTGGTGAGGAGGCAATATGTTGCCTCCTCACCGCCTGCTTTAACCCTTAAAAGCCCGACCGCACCTTCCGAATATCACATGCTAAGTGTCAGGGGTACAGAACCCTGTGGGGCTGCACTGCTGTGCTTAGTTGGGTGGCCAGGGGCCAGTAAAACCACAGCTTAACCAACTGATTTTACCATCCCCCCTGCCACCCATGTTAACAAGCCCTTAAAGATATTCGCTACTTCTCACCTATCGCACCTGCAAGAGAAGGCAACATATCGCCAGCCATCAGCGGCGGACTAACAACTCATGGGGCCCCCGGGCAATAGGGGATCATGGGGCCCCTGTGTCCTTGCCCAAACTCAAGAAAGCCTATGAAAAAGGTACCAGGGGCTTCTCATGGGGCCCCCTACTGACCCCGGGCAGTGCCTGAGTTTCCAAATAGTCAGTCCTCCCCTGCCTGCCATATACGGCATGCCATTTAATTTTGCCACAGCAGCGGCCTGCGTACAGCATCATGCAGCTGTATTGCTCTAGTGAGGTGGGCAGCCATGGGGTGGTAAAACTCTGGTTCAACACCTGCTTTTACCGCACCCCAGCCAACCATGTGAAGAAGCCCTTAAAGATATCTGCTACTTCTCAACTGTGTCCCCTACCTGAGCAGGGTAGAAATGTAAGCAAATCACAAGACTGGATGAACAGAGTTACAAAATACTTTGGCAGATGAAACAAGTAAATCGATTCTTTCCAGTTTTGCCGATTGCTTGATGTTTCCCCTTTAATAAAAAGATTATAGGCTCATTGAATTCCTACGTCTGTCCAATCGCCTGCAAGACAGCCAGGCTGATCAATTCACTTCAAAATTGCTCGCCAACAGAAAACACAAGTAAGACGAGTCAATTAGGGAGAGGCCATTAAGGCTGAGATGATCAGCATGACAACCAAACAACCACGCATCTGGCACTCGCACTAATTGCTGCGCAGATCACAAACGCCAATGCTCCAGATGCACTTCCAGGTCAAATGGCGACCTCAAGGAAGCGGTTGTGCCGCTGTACATTTTACAGGGTCACGCGAAGTAAAAAAAAAACATCAGAGACGCTAAACCTACGCAGTGTTTGGCCAATTACAGTCACCGCTTAAAAGGTTCCCACAGAAAAGCTAAGCAATGTTTGGCCGACAATCCGATCAATGTGGCGCTTCGATGATAGAATCCCGTCTATTACAATTCAGCGCGAAAT
>NW_028319125.1:25000-57500 GCF_062004578.1 Staurois parvus | reverse complement strand
AATGGGATCGTCAGCACAGGATCAGGAACAATGACACTTATACCACCACTGAACGTCCTACTGGCTTGTGTCACATCACCCACTATTAGGGACTCATTTTATCTTTTATTTAAAAAGTGCATGTAAAGGCAAATGTTTTTTGGGGGGCTCCAGATAGTGTAAAGGCGGGTAAATTCCTTAGAAAAATTACAGGGTATGCTGCAGCCAAGCCCTAAACTGGGTCACCCTAATGGAAGATTGGGCGGTGAATGCTAGTAGAGGCTCACCATAAGCCCCAAAGACCTAAAAAATCTAAAAGGAAAATACCAGCTGTACTCCATAGAAAATTCAAACATTGGTAACTTTATACATCCAGACAAGAGAATTCTTGCCTTACCTCTAGAATTTAGCTCAGCTTTCTGGGTGAAACGCATCAGTGGAGGAGGTCCCAGGAGGGGGTTCTCTGTTCATATTGTCTAAATGAATAAAGTTATCAGCGTTTGAACTTTCTTCAGATTGCAGTTAGTCTTTTCCTTTGGATATGTGCAGTCTGTGGGGTAATGGAAGAGCTGCGGCTGACTTTGAGCACTCGATCGTTCATGAAGGTCACTCGATTCAGGACTTGAGGGCCGAGTACTCTATACTTCTGCTAAAGACAGTTTCCCCTTCCCAACTCTATCCAAATCCAACAAAGTAAACAAGATCCTCATTCTAGGATCTAGGATCCCTACTCGTCCGACCACCTTGGTCTGGACAACTAGGGTCATCAGCCAGCTTGGCCCTGGGTAAGCGAAGGAGTCACAAAGGAAGCACAAGAGTAACTGACCAGCTTGGCCCTGCATAAGTGTAGGTGTCATGAAAGAAGCTTAAAAGCTGCCAGCCAGCTTGGCCCTGGTAAGTGGAGGCATTGCAAAGGAAGCATAAGAGCAGCTGGCCTGCTAGGCTCTGGATAAGTGGAGATATCGTGAAAGAAGCTGAAGAGGTGCCAGCCACCTTGGCCCTGGATAAGTGTAGGTGTCATGAGAGAAGCTGAAGAGCTGCTGGCCAGCTTGGCCCTGGGTAAGTGGAAGTGTTGCGAATGAAGTCAAAGAGCAGTCGGCCAGCTTGGCCCTGTGTAAGTAGAAGTGTTGCAAATTAAATCCCAAGAGCAGCCGGCCAACTTGATCCTGGGTAAGTGCAGGTGTTCCAAATGAAGCTGAAGAGCTACAGGCCAGCTTGGCCTGGGTGAGAGGGAGTCTGGCCCGGAAGCTAACCACTTCAGCTTTTACGCATGTACAAAACTAAAAGAAAAAAACATGTTGGCCACATGTTAACATATGGTGCTGTGTAATGTATTTTGAAACAGACACTAGTCTTCGATGAAAGCCTATATGATAGGGTGACAACACAGGAGCACAAGGAGGGACAGAAACAGAGTGTTGTCACCCTATAACAAAAGGTGCCTGAATAAGGACATTTGTAGCAGGATCACTAGGTATTGTTTAAATGAAAGCTGCAGGTTTCCAAATATTGAACATACTGAAAAATTGAAAGAACATTAATGAACGTGTTAAAGAAGATGTATCAAAAATTCCTAAAATCTCACATGCACTTTAACAATTAAATCTTGAACATTCCATTCTGGCTTCCTACACATTGCCTGTATGCTGTCTTCCTACACCATATCTTGCTCACAATTCAAGTAAACAGTATATTTCCAAGGAGACCTTACGACCTTACTCCCATTACGCAGCTCTTCATCACGGTGAAAATGAGGCAAGAGAACCAAAAGGTTGTAATGAATGAAAGGCGGCACCAACTGGTTTCTGCATAAGCCTACACTTCGTTCTCGGAACTGGCCCCGCTAAAACTTTTCTGTCAACATTCTGAAAATGTCAAACTGCATCTTCCCGCCCTTTATAGGCTCTGCACCGTGCGCTCATGTTTACAATTTCCACTAACCAGGTCAAAAATTAAAGAGTTGTAAGAGTCATGTAAGACACCACAGAAAACGTAATTAACAAAACCTTCACACCACGCCCCACACAATTTTTTTTCTCTTTTTTACAATCTTTTTCCAGAATAACTGAGACAGCAAAAAGAAAAAGGTTTAAAACAGTCTGAGTCAGACATACAGTACAAAGAAGTTAAAAATAAAATTTTAAGAGTCTGTAAAAGAAAAGTGAGTGGGTGCCGAAAGAAAACGTCAGCCAAGGCAGATTTTCTTCTAATTAGAAAAAAAGGAGATTCATGATATATTGTATCTTGTCTCTAAATATCACCCAAACCGTACTCTCCGCTCCTCTCAAGACCTCCTGCTCTCTAGCTCCCTTGTCTCCTCCTCCCATGCTCGTTTCCAGGACTTTTCCAGAGCTTTCCCCATCCTCTGGAACTCTCTACCCCAATTTATCAGACTATCGCCTACTCTGCTCACTTTTAGGCGATCTCTGAAAACCTCTCTCTTCAGGAAAGCCTATCCTGCCCTCAGCTAATAATGGAATCGTCTACTCTATCCAACCAGTCCATCCCCCACAGTTACTACCTTTTGTACCACTAGCCCCTCCCTCCTAGATTGTAAGCTCCAAGGATCAGGGCCCTCTTTTCCTGCTTGTATTGAACTGTATTGTCTCCCGTTATATTGTAAAGCGCTGAGCAAACTGTTGGCACTATATAAATCCTGTATATAATAATAATAATATATTGGCAAGCTGGATTATGCTAGCAGACCTACTGGTGGGCCTTAATGGTCGACTCCCACTAAAACCAGTATTTCAGGTTTTTAGTTGGTACCTGTGGGCTGCGCCAGCCCGATATTTGCAAATATCTGTTTATGGGTGAGTGTGCCTGGAAGTGGAATTTTAGTTATAGGTAAACCCTGGTAGGCTGACTTTGCCTCTGGTTTTTCTATGTCTTAGACAGTTTAAAGCTGGCCAATACCAGTAGAGGTTTGCTCAACCTTTCATACCAAAATTCCAAAAAATTGTCTGAGCATCCAACAGTACCAATTATGGACTCAATAAATTTTGGATGAAAACCCTCAAAGATTAAGTTTGATTGCCACGCCAATGTTTCGAATTCAACGTTTAATCTTGGAATGCACAATACAATAAGTACGATTTTGTTTCCCAAAAGAAAACCATATTCAAAGTTAGAATTTCATTCAAAGAAAATTTGCTATCTTCCTTTGATTTTCCTCTTCACTATGGTAGAACAAAATAGTTCATTTTCCTCTCCACTATGACCCAACTAGACAATTAGAAAACTGAACGAATGTTAGGAAAACAAAGTTTTTCAAAGGAAATTCTACTGGTGAATGGGCAGCAGAACAGTGAGATCTCCTGTCCATAACTCACTTTTTTTTTTCCTTCTCAACTAGAAGTTTTGGTTGTTCCCACACTTCTTTGTGTGTTCCAGCTTCTCTCCATAATATCAAATAAATAAAAATCCAGCAAGTCCGTGGACCTACTTATGAAAATGAAAGAGGAGGCTAAAGCTAGCTATACATGGGTCATTTTTTTCATCAACTATCGAGTTCAATATAAAGAAACGGACCCAATTTCCTCATTCACAAACTCCATGTGGAGGTGCGAATCCTCCCTGCTGTGTCATTGCATTATGACAGCTGGGAGACTCATTGGATAGCTACTTCATGGTGGCATAGAACAAAGAAATGGAAGCTAATGGTGGGGGGAGCTCTCAGTGAGAAACAGAACAGTTTGAAATTCCAGTACCTGAAACATCAATGCAAAACATTGTAAAAATATTCAGACAGAGATGAAGAAAGCACCAGGGAGGGGGGAGAATGCCAAAGGGCCAGAGAGGGGGAGAAGGAGAGAGAGCGTCAGAGAGGGGGAGAAGGAGAGAGAGCGTCAGAGAGAGGGAGAAGGAGAGAGAGCGTCAGAGAGAGGGAGAAAGAGAGAGAGAGTCAGAGAAGGGGGAGAAAGAGAGAGAGCATCAGAGAGGGGGAGAAGGAGAGAGAGCGTCAGAGAAGGGGGAGAAGGAGAGAGAGCGTCAGAGAGGGGGGAGAAGGAGAGAGAGCACCAGAGAGGGGGGAGAAGGAGAGAGAGCACCAGAGAGGGGGGAGAAGGAGAGAGAGCGTCAGAGAGGGAGAAGGAGAGAGAGCGTCAGAGAGAGGGAGAAGGAGAGAGAGCGTCAGAGAGAGGGAGAAGGAGAGAGAGCGTCAGAGAGAGGGAGAAGGAGAGAGAGCGTCAGAGAGAGGGAGAAGGAGAGAGAGCGTCAGAGAGAGGGAGAAGGAGAGAGAGCGTCAGAGAGAGGGAGAAGGAGAGAGAGCGTCAGAGAAGGGGGAGAAGGAAAGAGAGCGTCAGAGAAGGGGGAGAAGGAAAGAGAGCGTCAGAGAGGGGGAGAAGGAGAGAGAGCGTCAGAGAGGGGGAGAAGGAGAGAGAGCGTCAGAGAGGGGGAGATGGAGAGAGAGCGTCAGAGAGGGGGAGATGGAGAGAGAGCGTCAGAGAGAGGGAGAAGGAGAGAGAGCGTCAGAGAGAGGGAGAAGGAGAGAGAGCGTCAGAGAGAGGGAGAAGGAGAGAGAGCGTCAGAGAAGGGGGGAAGGAAAGAGAGCATCAGAGAAGGGGGAAAAAGAGAGAGCGTCAGAGAAGGGGGAGAAAGAGAGAGAGCGTCAGAGAAGGGGGAGAAAGAGAGAGAGCGTCAGAAAAGGGGGAGAAAGAGAGAGTGCCAGAGAGAAGAAGGAAAGAACATGAGAGGGGGAAAAGGGGCGAGCGCAAGAGAGGGGGAGAAGGGGAGAGAGCGCCAGAGAGGGGGAGAAGGGGAGAGAGCGCCAGAGAGGGGGAGAAGGGGAGAGAGCGCCAGAGAGGGGGAGAAGGGGAGAGAGTCAGCAAGAGGGAGAAGGAGAGAAAGCATCAGAGAGAGGGAGAAGGAGAGAGGGCGTCAGAGAGAGGGAGAAGGAGAGAGGGCGTCAGAGAGAGGGAGGAGAGAGGGCGTCAGAGAGAGGGAGAAGGAGAGAGGGCGTCAGAGAGAGGGAGAAGGAGAGAGGGCGTCAGAGAGAGGGAGAGGGAGAAGGAGAGAGGGCGTCAGAGAGAGGGAGAAGGAGACAGAGGGAGAAGGAGACAGAGGGAGAAGGAGACAGAGGGAGAAGGAGAGAGAGCGTCAGAGAGAGGGAGAAGGGGAGAGAGGGAGAAGGGGAGAGAGGGAAAAGGGGAGAGAGGGAAAAGGGGAGAGAGGGAAAAGGGGAGAGAGGGAAAAGGGGAGAGAGGGAAAAGGGGAGAGAGGGAAAAGGGGAGAGAGGGAAAAGGGGAGAGAGGGAAAAGGGGAGAGAGGGAAAAGGGGAGAGAGGGAAAAGGGGAGAGAGGGAAAAGGGGAGAGAGGGAAAAGGGGAGAGAGGGAAAAGGGGAGAGAGGGAAAAGGGGAGAGAGGGAAAAGGGGAGAGAGGGAAAAGGGGAGAGAGGGAAAAGGGGAGAGAGGGAAAAGGGGAGAGAGGGAAAAGGGGAGAGAGGGAAAAGGGGAGAGAGGGAAAAGGGGAGAGAGGGAAAAGGGGAGAGAGCGTCAGAGAAGGGGGAGAAGGAGAGAGAGCGTCAGAGAGGGGGAGAAGGAGAGAGAGCGTCAGAGAGGGGGAGAAGGAGAGAGAGCGTCAGAGAGGGGGAGAAGGGGAGAAGGGGAGAGAGGGAGAAGGGGAGAGAGGGAGAAGGGGAGAGAGGGAGAAGGGGAGAGAGGGAGAAGGGGAGAGAGGGAGAAGGGGAGAGAGGGAGAAGGGGAGAGAGGGAGAAGGGGAGAGAGGGAGAAGGGGAGAGAGGGAGAAGGGGAGAGAAGGGGAGAGAATGTCGGAGAGAGGGAGAAGGAGAGAGAACATCGAAGAAAAGAAAGAACGAACATGAGAGGGGCAAGCGTCAGAGAGGGGGAAAAGGGGCAAGCCTCAGAGAGGGGGAAAAGGGGCGAGTGTCAGAGGAGGAGAAGGAGAGAGAGCGTCAGAGAGAGGGAGAAGGAGAGAGAGCGTCAGAGAGAGGGAGAAGGAGAGAGGGAGGAGAGAGTGCCAGAGAAAAGAAGGAACGAACATGAGAGGGGGAGAAGGGGCAAGCGTCAGAGACAAGGAGAAGGGACGAGCGAGTGAGAAAGTGCCACATGAGGTTCCCATTGAGTTTAACCACCTTGTCCCTAAATGAGGCCCAGACAGTCCTTTAGTTCACACTGTCAACATTTCCTTACATCAGCCTTTTTCAACCCGGATGCTCAGGTTTCTTTAGGTCTGCCTTGACAAAATGCCTAAAAATTACTTAATAATCGTATAAAAGCCAGCAGGCAGATCAATCCTGCCTTTTAGTACGCAAAGCCATGGGTTTTCATTGCGCACTTTTATGACCTTCTAGCTTCTAACAACCAATGACATCATCAGTTGATAGGGAGGACATGGTGTACATGCACATCATCCTTGTGTGCCCCTCTCTGTCAGCACTGGGGTCACACTGGCTGAGTGATGGAGAGACACACGGGAATACTAGTCCGTACCAGTTTGCAAAGGTATATTTGCTTTGGAAGAATAAATCACCTCTAATGTTGTGTGTCCTAGGAGTTTGGGTGTTTTTAGAATAGTATTTTTTACATTTTAGAATGGGATGCCTTGAAATTGTGCCAAATTTTAAAGGGTGCCTTGAGATTATCCATTATTTTAAAGGGTGCCTTGAGATTATCCACTATTTTAAAGGGTGCCTTGACTGAAAAAAGGTTGAGAAACCCTGCCTTACATTACCAAAAGTTCCCTTTTGTGGGGACACAGAGATAAATAACACTTCATACATTCCTCTCCCTCTTAGATTGTAAGCTCCCAGGATCAGGGCCCTCCCAACCCTCTTGTATTGAACTGTATTGTTGCTGTATTGTCTCCCGTTATATTGTAAAGAGCTGAGCAAATTAAATCCTGTATAATAATAATAATACATTGTATCTCTTCCCCACTACACAACAGTTTATGAATTCCTGGCTGTGGGCCCACTGCAGGAGATTCCCCTCATATCCTGTGCCAAGGATGCCTGGAAGTGAGGAATACAACTGAAGCTGGGAATAGGTGCTTAAAGTGTATATTAAACACACACAAAAGAGCTAGAAAGAAGGTAAAGACACATACAAAGTTAATCTGTACCCAGATCACGCACAATATTCTGGACAAGCCGTAAAAGCTATTTGAAACAAATCATTATTCATCTATGCATCTATAAGCATTGTGGAGAAATGTCATTTTCAAAGTTCGCAACACAAGCACTGAAATCTTGTGCTTTCAGCCAGTAGGATGCACTCCTGATCATGTGACAGCCGATCACATGATAAAGAAGCCCATCTCCGACTCCTAGCACTTAGATCCCCTTAAGGGTTCATGTACACTGCAGCTGATAAACTGATGAACTGATGTTCAGGAGCTGTTCAGTGTTTTTTTCAGCAGCCCCTGAACTCTCCCTAATGTTTTCCAATGTGCCCATGTACACATCGTCGTTTACTGTCGTTTACAGGCAGTTGAGTTTACAGTCACTTTTTTTGAACGCACCAAACTTACGTTCAGGAGTAGATTTTACCGGCGTTTCAAACACCAAACACTTTTTAACCGCGTTTAGAAGCGTTTGCGTTTAGAAGCGTTTTTTAAACTGTTCCATATCCAGATGCTCTCAAGAGCCTTTTTATCATCAGAAAGGCATGCAAAGCGTTTTCCATGTATTCAAATGGACCCGGTACACCAGCGCAGTCAGGTCCAGGTTTTGCATGAAGGAAACAATGGTAGAACGTGCCGCATTATGCTCATGATGGGATCCATAGTGAATACAACCAGAAAAGACAGGTCATCTCAACACATACTGCTCTCTCTGCTTCTGCTCTCTCTATTCCTCTCAAAATGTCTGAACCATTTTTTTTTTCACTTTGGCATGGGGCTTCCCCTCAAAATCCAGACCCGAAAGCCTTGCTATGGATGGGAGGGGAGACCCAACGCCATTTTTTAAAATGATTTTTTAATTGCTGTCAATTCTTTCTTTTACATTCAGCTGTCAGCCGGGAACCCTGCTGACAGGTGAAGCATTAACATGTGGTTGTCACTACTAAAATACCTCATGACTTGATACAATAACTCATGCGGTATTTTATTAGCCTTTTTTAGCGAATTTAGTATTTTTCAGTGCATTCTGGAAGGTCTCCTGAGGTTATCTTTTAAAAACGCTTCTTAACGCAAATGCGCATAAACGCGGTATGCAAACGCTGCTAAACTGACATTTTTTTTAACCTACGTTTTCCAGCAGTCAGTCAATTTCCATCGTTCAGAAGAGTTTTCCAAACGCCCCGTGTACATGAGCCCTAAAAGGCCAACAGAAGTCAGCAGCAAAGGATTAACACTTTCACTGCTGAAGATTGAGCAAACAGTTGAGTCTGGGCACGGGTGCACTTTAAGTTTCAGAAGAAAAAAAAGACAAAGCAGGAAGGATGCAAAAGAATACGTCATGCCATAGCGTGTACCATAGTGTCACCTTTGTTTTCTAAAACAAATTAATCTAAAGCAGTTAGAAAAATTAGCCAGCGCCATACCCAGCGGCGGACTGACAACTCATGGGGCCCCTGTGTCCTTGCCCAAACTCAAAAAAGCCTATGAAAAAGGTACCAGGGGCATCTCATGGGGCCCCCTACTGACCCCCGGGCCTTGGGCAGTGCCCGAGTTTCCAAATGGTCAGTCCGCCCCTGGCCATACCTCCTCCCCCCCCCCCCCCCCCGGGCATCCAACTGCCACTCCTTACCCGCCGACGGCTTGTGTAACAGCTGCAGGGCTTCCAACAAAACAAACATCATGCCAGGGCAAACGCTGACACTGTTACAATGTTGTCCTGAATGGTTGTAAAATGAATCAAATCCCGATGCCGATATAAATCAAGTCTGATGCTCGGTTCACAGCTACAGGTGCGACTGAGCACGTGCGCGCATTTCCAATGCATTTTCGCACGTAGGGGCAGCCCATTCGTTTCAATGGGCTGCCCCACGTGGAAAACAAGTTGCTGACTCTTAAAAATGCTTCGCACCGAACTGCATGAGTACCATTAACCCCCGGTTCACATCTATGGGGTCGCGTTTTGCACGGGCACAAGAGCCCGTTCCTTTGAATGGACTCCCGTGCCCGTGACACGCAGGGAAGAAGTCCCTGCACTTCTTTGGAAAACGCAGCCCACACGGAAACCTCGGTACCCAGTACTGTTGCGTTTCCCAGTGCGGGCGGCGTGCCATTAGAATTAATGGCACCCGTCTGCGGGTCCACATTCCTCTGTGCGGGTGGTGCAGCTGCATGAATTTTCATGCGGATCCATAGTGGCACCACCCGCATAGATGTGAACCGAAGGTAACAATCTCCTAAACGGCAGTGGGTTTCCCTGTGTGTTGGAAAGCACGGGAATTTGCCCACATTCCCGACACGCAAGAATATAATTAACACTTGTGCTGCTCAAGCATTTGCGACCCAACCGAACCTCCAGCACAGCCTCGGCTCCTTTCTCACCGACAGGAAGTATGCTACTGGCAGGATCACTAGAGGAAAAAAAAGGAATGAAGCCTAAAAAAAAGAAACTAATGCAGCCACCACATCTAAGGACTATTGAGCTGCAATATAATACATTTTTGCTCTTGGGAATAAATCCACTTTATTTTTGATAGTAGCCCCTGCACACCAGGGCTGGGACAAGGGGTGGGCAGGAGGGTCAGGCGCCCTGGGATTCAGATCAGCAACTGGCAACCAGTGGCCCAGTGGGCTTCATGTCTACACTGCCAGCTCTTGCTGCCACACTGCACTCCAACATGCCCACACCCCACCCCACCCCATCCTCCAAAATGGACATGAAAAACACAATGCGTATGCGCAACTCCCTTCTAACAAGTGATTGGCCGTGCGTTTGGAGTGCATACGCCATGCCAGCCCTAGGTAATTGAATGAAGCAGGCAAAGAATAAGTGCAGCGTGATACATCCAATCTTTGTCATACGTTGGTAGTGGCGGGAGTATCGTATTCTTGCGCTGGACGCAGCTGTCCCAGTACCGCCCCCCACCCTTTCAAATTTTTTTTCGTTCTCTAAGATCTGGTCCCTTGGAAAGATCGGTACACATGGACTAAACGTTGTTTTTTTGCTGTTCTACTTCTGACTACAACCACGAGCTGCAGATGGGAATAACGAGTCAAACGTTTACATGATATGCAAAAAGAAAGTGAACGGTCTGCGAGGGGGATCGCCGCAGGGAATAACGCAGTGGGGGATGCGGTAAATCCCGCCCCCCCCTCCCGGGCTCATTTTAGGAACGTAAAACACTGAAGCACAGAACGATTCCTGGAAAAGCTATAAAATGTACACAAATATAGAGTGATGACATAAAATGGGGGGTACACACAAAACAGACACGAAACCCAGGATTACTCAGAAGGGGCCGAGGTTCAGGCGGAATTCACAGCTTGTAGAATGAGTCGGCCTCACATGTTTCACTATTACACCATTCCCAAAATGTAAATAAACTCTCGGCAGCACGTGGATAGAAGAAGGGGGATTATATGAAGTAGCCGCATTTAGCCATTTTATGATCGAAGTTCAGCTGTGTCAGTTCATTTGACAATAAATCTATAACTAACTTGCCAGTTTGAGAGAGGATCCGAGACATCACTGAGAATGCAGCCTATCCATTCACTAGAGACCGGTGACATCACTGAGAATGCAGCCTATCCATTGACTAGAGACCGGTGACATCACTGAGAAGGCAGCCTATCCATTCACTAGAGACCAGTGACATCACTGAGAATGCAGCCTATCCATTCACTAGAGACCAGTGACATCACTGAGAATGCAGCCTATCCATTCACTAGAGACCAGTGACATCACTGAGAATGCAGCCTATCCATTCACTAGAGATCAGTGAGATCACTGAGAATGCAGCCTATCCGTTCACTAGAGACCGGTGACATCACTGAGAATGCAGCCTATCCATTCACTAGAGACCGGTGACATCACTGAGAATGCAGCCTATCCATTCACTAGAGACCAGTGACATCACTGAGAATGCAGCCTATCCATTCACTAGAGATCAGTGAGATCACTGAGAATGCAGCCTATCCGTTCACTAGAGACCGGTGACATCACTGAAAATGCAGCCCATCCAGTCACTAGAGAACAATGACATCACTGAGAATGCAGCCTATCCATTCGCTAGAGACCGGTGACATCACTGAGAGTGCAGCCTATCCATTCACTAGAGACCGCTGATATCACTGAGAATGCAGCCTATCCATTCACTAGAGACCGGTGACATCACTGAAAATGCAGCCTATCCATTCACTAGAGACCGGTAACATCACTGAGAATGCAGCCTATCCATTCACTAGAGACCGGTGACATCACTGAGAATGCAGCCTATCCATTCACTAGAGACCGGTGACATCACTGAGAATGCAGCCTATCCATTCACTAGAGACCGGTAACATCACTGAGAATGCAGCCTATCCATTCACTAGAGACCAGTGACATCACTGAGAATGCAGCCTATCCATTCACTAGAGACCGGTAACACCACTGAGAATGCAGCCTATCCATTCACTAGAGACCGGTAACACCACTGAGAATGCAGCCTATCCATTCACTAGAGACCGGTGACATCACTGAGAATGCAGCCTATCCATTCACTAGAGACCAGTGACATCACTGAGAATGCAGCCTATCCATTCACATGCACACCAGACGTTTTTACAGCGGCTGTTTTTGGCTTTTGACTTTTTTCTACAGCCAGTAAACCGCCCAGCATGTTCTCCTAGGTGTCCATACACACAGACTGTAATCAGCGTTTTTTGGCTGGAAAAAAAAAACAGAACTAGTGCGTTTCTAGAGGAGTTTTTTAGCTGTAAAAACACTGAAAAATGCAGCAAAACAGCAAAATTGTAAAACTTCACATTGATGTCCGTGGGGATGCAAGTCTGCGTTTTTGGACTTTTTTTGCCCCCCCCAAATTTTTTTCTTTGGTTAAAAAACTCTAAAAACTGCAAATGTGGCAAATCGCTGTTAAATGTGGCAAATCGCTGTTAAACGCGGCAAAACGCTAGTGCAAAAACGGCTAAAAAAAAAGCTGAAAAACTCACGTTTTTAACCACTTCAAGTCCGGACACTTTCACCCCCTTCCTGCCCAGGCCAATTTTCAGCTTTCAGCGCTATCACACTTTGAATGACAATTGCGCGGTCATGCAACACTGTACCCATATGAATTTTTTAGCATTTTTTTGAGACAGATAAAGCTTTATTTTGGTGGTATTTATTCATCACTGGGATTTTTATTTTTTTTGCGATGTAAATGAAAAAGTCCAAAAATTTTGAAAAAAGGTGTTTTTCTCTATAAAATTTTGCAAATAAATAATATTTCATCATAAATCTTGGCCAAAATGTATTCTGTTATCTTTTTAGTAAAAAAAAAAAAAAAATAATAACCCAAATTAGTTTATAACCAAAATATATGATTAACATTTTTATTTTATTTTTTTATATTATTATTTATGGGGTTTTTTTTACATACTGTCACCCTAGCAGTACAGTGTCACCATGGTGACACTATACTACTTGTGGGGGGTGATGAAGATTTTTTTTTTTTTACACTGATTGCTTTTACACCCATAAAGGCTGTAAACACAATAATTTCTCCTCTCTGGCTGCATTCTTGCAGCCATTGAGAACTACTGTGTGAGGTGTGATTGGTCACAGCTCGTCACATGGTACAAGGCTGTTGTAAATAGCCCTGTACCATGTGATCTCTGTGATCATTCACAGATTTCACACGTAGTAAGCAATGATGTCAGAAGGGACATCTTGCTTACTACTCTGCATGTGATCACCGATTAGCCAGTCAGTGATCACATGATCGGGACCACGCACAGAGGTCCCTTACGACAATCAGTGTTCGGACACAGCGGGCACCGGATCGCGGTGCTGTGCACTCCTAGGGAGCGTGCGCAAGCAGGGGGCGGGGAGGCCGTTTATAAATGGCCACCCGACCCTGCACTGCCACCGTCCGGCCGTTTATATACAACATCCGGATGGGAGGTGATTAACGTGACTTTACACAGCTAACGTTACCAGCGTTATCAAAACGCCCCGTGTGCATGAGGAGTAATGGCATCACCCAGAAAAATGCAGCTCTGCCATCCAAGAAAACTCCACCAAGGTTAAGGTAAAAACAAACAGTTCAGCTCCCATGATGCATCACTGTTCTAGCTTGCAAAAATCGTAATTCCACAATAACTGCCTCTAGATTCAATACTGAATTTGGGATCGCTCACCGAAACATTTATCGAATGCACCAGCAGCCGCATTCAATTAAAAAAAAAAAAATTAGAATCTGTACCATGTGACCGCTAACAAAAATATCTGCTGACTACCAAACTCAAACTCAGAACAAGGGGGCAGATCAGGAGCCGACTTCACTTGCTGCATGCTTGCTCTAGGTTACTGATATAGAAGGTATTAGAGCCAGAGATGGCGGAAATGGCCGATATGTATGCTAGACACATACACAAGATTTTTCCAGGTATGAATTTTAGGCCTTGTTCATACCATGTTGCGATTGATGCGTTGTGTTTTTGAACATGCATTTTAGACGCGGTTTGCTTTTTCTTTGTGCGTTTATGTACAGATAGCTGCGGTCCATCGCTCCTGGAAGCTGTCAACTTTAATTTTTCCTAAACGCATAAAACCGTATGTTATGAAAACATTGCTAAACGCAGTGTATGAATGGAGCCATAGGGATGCATTGTCTGCATTTAGCTGCCGTAAGTAATGCAGGCCATAGACGGGTCGAAAACCGGCTGTTTTTTAAAAAAAAAACGGAAAATCAGTTGTTTGATCGGCCGACGTTACCACCAACTGTAAAAAAAAAAAAAAAGAATCGGCCGATTTTTGTCCCATCTACGGCCGGCATTTAACCCCATAATTACTTCTGTCCCTTGCAGAGAGCTCCGCTATTATATTTTACATGAAAGTCTTCCGGTTGCAACAATGTATCCATTTCGGATACAGATGTTTTCATTCAGATATAAATAGATACATTGTTGCAACCGCAATACTTTTTCATATAAAATATAATAGTGGACTGGAATTCTTATTCTTCCTTTTCTTCTTCTTACAGGTCACGGCTCATGCGCAGATTTTTTTATCGGTAAAACGATCGGCCAATTTGCCCATCATTGTCGGGAAAATCGGCCGATTTCCAACATGACCGATAAAAAAATTGTGCCAAAACCCCAAAAAACGACCGACCAATTAACCCACTAATGGTGCGAAAATTGGCCGATTTTTTTTTTTTCAGCTAAAAAATTGGCCTGCATTACCTGAGCCCAGTCTCGATCCAGTCGCTCTCTCTTTGCTGGATGTGGTGCCGCTCTCTATCATAGCTTGTGAGGAGGGGGTGGGACTGACCTGCAAAACCCCGAAAAACGGCTGACCAATTAACCCACTAACGGTGCGAAAATCGGCCCATTTTTTTCAGCTGAAAAATCGGTCGATTTTCGAACCTGTCTATGGCCTGCATAAGTTCCTCTAACCGCAGCTTAAAGCTGAAATCTAACCGCCCGTGTGAAAGGGGCCTAAAGCTGTTCAATGATTAGCGCCCTCTTGTAGCGCTTTGTGGTGTGTTCCACTTTTCAGCCAATGGTTGGTCCATCAGACTATATTTCCGTGGGGCAGAAACTGATGTGAAATGCGCCAAAAAAAAAGACAAGCATCCCATCATTAACGAACTACGTGATAAATGTCAGGTGCGGCTTTGTTTGATAACTGCGGTAGGATTTTAATAGCTAGATCCACTTTCTAAAAATGTCCTTAATTAGATTTAAGACTGGAAATGTCTCCAAACCAGAACAATCTGTGAAAACGTAAAACAAAACAACATCCTGAATATACCGTAAGAAACCAAAAGCAAGACAAAGAAAACAATGCGAAATTTCCCCAAAGATCGCTTCCACTGGAATTCTTCAGAATAATACATTGGTAAGCCCGGTATTCCCCCAATTCTGTAAATGTTTACAGTTCCTGAGAATGTTGCAATCCACCAACTTCTCCTGCTGCTTACACAATGAGGCGGGCTGGTGTGTACCGACCACGAACCTACCGCAGCCGGGCACAACGGATCTTTCAGGAAACTGAACTTTCCACCCCAGTACAGACCTATAGGGCTCATGTACACGGGAATGCATGCAAAGCGTTTTCCATGTATTCAAATGGACCCGGTACACCAGCGCAGTCAGTTCCAGGTTTTGCGTGAAGGAAAAAATGGTAGAACGCACCGCATTATGCTCATGATGGGATCCATAGTGAATACAACCAGAAAAGACAGGTCATCTCCACACATACTGCTCTCTCTGCTTCTGCTCTCTCTATTATTGATTACAGGTACTTATATAGCGCCATCAATTTACGCAGCACTTTACATATATATTGTACATTCACATCAGTCCCTAACCCTCAAGGGGTGTACAATCTAAGGTCCCTAACTCACATTCATACATACACATACTAGGGACAATTTAGACAGGATCCAATTCACCTACCAGCATGTCTTTGGAGTGTGGGAGGTAACTGGAGTACCCAGAGGAAAACCACAGAGGCACAGGGAGAACATGCAAACTCCAGGCAGGTGGTGCCGTGGTTGGGATTCTAACCAACAACCCCAGTACTGCCAGGCAAAAGTGTTAACCATTTAGCCACTGTCAATTTTTCTCAAAACGTCTGAAATAGTAAATTTTTTACTGTTTTTCAGTGCATTCTGGGCATTTGAGGTTATCTTTTAAAAACGCTTCTAAGCGCAAACGCACATAAACACAATATGCTAAACTAACGTTTTTTAAACCTACATTTTCCAGCAGTCAGCTTCCATTGTTCAGAAGAGTTTTCCGTGTACATGAGCCCTTAGAGTGCAACTATGATCAACTGAAAGCAGCCCATAGACAAACGCAGGCACCCGGTAAATCAGTATAAATTATTATCCTTTATTACAAAATAGTGAAGTACAGCCATTGCGTTTTGGCCGTTAGCCATAATTAAGGCCGATCGGCTAAATCGCGATGGGTATTTACTCAGCTGTACGGCGCTATTTTGTAATAAAGGATAACCATTTGGCGGATTTCCCAGGGTTCCGGCTTTTTTCTATGGACTGTATAGTGTTGGAGGTCATCAGAAAGTGCCCAGGCTGAGAGCCCGGTACCTGGAGCTTTGGATCGCGGTGGCGTTTGCAGCGTTGTATCCCGTTTCAATAACTGAAAGCACACACAAGGCATATCATACCTTTCCTGTACTGTCTGGAGTAGCCATCCCAAACCAGGGTTGTGTGGAACCCAGGGCTACCTCCAGATGTTGCTAGGGGGGTTCCTTGAGCTGATTGATTTACCATCTGCCGGTGTCTGCATAGTTCCAGGGCCAACTCCAATTGGTAGAGCCAAGTTTTTTTTTTTTTAAGTGGTCTATGAGCCCTGGTTCACACTGATGCGGTGCAGAATTCGCTGAGTTTTCACTGCGAATTCCACACCACATCAGAATCGCACCCCGCACACATCACATGCGATATACCCAGGGGTGTATTTAAACAAATAAACAAGGCATTTGCCTAGGGTGGCATTTTTCCAAGGGGACTTCAGAATAAGGGACACACGTGGCATGGGGACCTGGTGGGTTTCGAGAGAGGCTGCGGGTTTCATGATGGTGTATGGGGGGCAGTGGTAGTGGAAGGGGGCAGGGGTGTTGTTAGTCAATGTCAGGCTCTCTCTTTGCAGGGCAGCACAAAACCTAAATACACAACTGGATATACCGCACCGCACATATGTGAACCCGGGCTAAAAGTGGCATTATCCCAACACTGACAGCTACAGCATTCAAGAAAATCATAGTTCCTTGATGTACAAGGCACTGCAAAACAAGATGACATTTCAAAAACACTCTCCCCTGGGCTCATGAAGAGCAGAAGTAAGGGCTCATTGCACTTCCATGGCCCGCTGAAGAGCAATCAGTGGTGGCTTGTTCTTCAGATGGAGTTGGACAGGCAGTTTGGAGGAATCAGTTCACCTTCTCACCACCCTTTTAAACCCCCAAAAATCAGCACCACCGCACGCAGCTGAGGGGGTGGTCCGTCTATTGCCTTGCAGCTTAAGAACAGGGGGAGCGGTTGGGGAGTGTGGTAAAAACCACGCTTCAGCTGCGTGTTTTTACTAACCCTCAACCAAAATGTAAACTTCCATCCGTGTCCCAGATAACTCCAGGACATGTTATAAAAAAGACCAAGCCCGTAGTGTAGTAATTATTTCAAATACGATTACAAAAAGAAAAATATGCTCATGTGACATTAATATGCAACAGATCTAATCACCAGTAACAAGAATAAAAGTGCAAATAGCGATTACCATCAATCCACTTCATGGCTGTGCAAAACCCCACATGCAAATGTACTCTCATCAGATATTCAGACCCTTGGATCTCAGTGGGTCATATCAGGCATACAAGTAATGGGACATGGCACCCAGGCACCCCCTCCTCCTTTCAAATCCTCTCTCCAAACCACTATCAGGAAATATCACAAGAAAGACCAAAAGCAAAGCTCACAGTGAAGTATTCTCATCAAACCAATGTATTCATTAAAAATATACTTGCAGGAGTCAAAAATGGAGGCACTCTTATCAGTATATAAAATTGGTTGTAACATCCAAGATGGCGGATACTCAACTTCATGTTCTGGTCAGCATCTGACATCACTTCCTCCTTGAGATCACAATACAGCGCTGGTATTTTTTTAAATCAGTTTTGGAAGTCAACCCGGTCACTTCCATCAGTAAGAGCTTATTTAGAGCTCTGAAACTGACACTCATTGACTGCTTACTGTGGTCTGAGTTCTGGAAGAACCAATCAGTGGCATCTCGAGGCAGGTGTCACCGCATCGGGTGACACCGACCGCATGGGGTGACACCGGACCCGCTCCACGAAAAGGTAAGCTGTAAAGCAAGCCGATGATCCCCTACGGATTGGGGAGCATAATGGATCGGACTCCGATCCATTATGCTCAATCCGCAGATCCGATCCATCCTGCTGGGATCGTCGGGATGCAACCTATACAGGGTGACACCGGACCCGCTCCAAGAAAAGGTAAGTTGTAAAGAAAGCCGACGATCCCCACAGAATGGATCGGATCTGCGGATTGAGCATAATGGATCCATACTGGAGGTGTAACTATACCTGTGACGCGTTTCAGCAAGGAATGGCGTTACTCATAACCAATGAGTAAGTCCATTCCTAGCTGAAACGCATCAGCAGCGTAAAGATGATTGTACCAGCCTAAGGAGGCGTGACTTTTTTAAGTATAGCATCCTACCCAGGAGCGTCCCTATGGTTGGTGTCACCCGCTGAGAGAACACTTGGTGACACCCTCTCCGATGATCCCTGCAGAATAGATCAGATCTGCGGATTGAGCATAATGGACCAGACTCCGATCCATTATGCTCAATCAGCAGATCCGATCCATCCTGCTCGGATCGTCGGCTTTCTTTACAACTTACCTTTTCGTGGAGCAGGAATTTAGCAAACGGTCATATGCTTGCACCCATTAAAAAGTTCAACGTGAGAGAGCACACAAAAAAAGGCGAAAGCACTTGGATGCACCTTCGGGTGTGAAGGAGCCTTCAGACTAGGATTGTGCACAGTTCTAATGGGTGCCTTGTGTGAAAAAAGGTTGAAAAACACTTCTCCAGACACTTGTCTGCTCTCAACTCCTCACTACTCTATGCCTGCTCTAGGAACACCCGGTCTTTAAGGGCCTCTCCCCAAAGGTAGGTTAACACTTTCTGGACCAAAGTCCCTGTCATCAGGGTTGGAAGTTCTTTCCCATCCAAAAATCTCTCCAAACCTCCGAATTCCAGGTTCCAAATTCCAGGTCCCAAATGAGGACTTTCCATTCCAGAGAGCACTTCTAGGTAGTCTTCTCCTCCCTGACGGGACTACCCTGGAACCCCTCACTCTGCACGATTCGGAACTCTCGAGTATACCCACTGCATACCACAACTCAAATACAGGTGAAAATATAGCACCCGTCCAGGACACATTCTTGGCATCCTGTACACAAGTAAGTTCCTGAACCACATCAGAACTGAAGAAGTAGCTTGTGTACAGCATGAAACCTCTTCAACATTACAGAACAAGGCCTGTTTAAGGTGACTAACTTGAGTTGCTTCTTATAGAACTCACAGAGCACAGTAGTCAATGGGAGTCACTTTCATGACTCTAGATAAACTAAACAATTCACACCTTAAAACAACAATTTATATCTTAATCCCTCGCCCTCCTAAGGATTCCCCCCCCCCCCCCCCCTTCTTGGCTGGGCCATTTTTTGCATTACGGTGCTGCGTTACTTTAACTGACAATTGCGCGGTTATGCAACGCTTCACCCAAATGAAAATTTACGTTCTTTTTTTCCCATGAATTGAACTTTCTTTTGGTGGTATTTGATCGCCTGTGCTGTTTTTATTTTTTGCGCTATATAAAAAAAAAACCGACAAGTTTGAGAAATAAAAACTATTTTTGTCTGACATCCCCAGTGACACCAATATAGTGATCAATGCTAAAAAAAAAAACACTGACACTGTACCAATGACATTGGGCAGGAAGGGGTTAATATGAGGAGCGATCAAAGGGTTAACTGTGTGTAGGGAGTGTTTTACTAGGGGCGTTGGTGGTTCACTGTAAGCACACTGCTCTGGATGGCTGTGCATAGCACAGCCATTCAGAGCAGTGTGCCCGAGCTGAGAGGTAGGAGGACTGTTAGTAAACTAAACAGTCTTCCTCCCCATCAGAGATTCTAGGTAATCACCGGGCGCCGGCGGGTAATTACTGGCTGAAACCTGGTGATTGACAGCCGCGAATGGCAGCGCGGGCAGGGCGCGCGTGCCCTCTACCCGGAACTGCACAATCACGTATATATATATATATATATATATATATATATATATATATATATATATATATATATGTGTGATTTTGCGCACCCATCGCCCTGTAGCAGTATATCTGTTATAGGGTGGCGGAAACACAGCAAACTCTATACTCCAGCCCTTCAGGATGGACTTGACTAAGGTTATGGTAACATCACAGATATCCTGAAAAATGCACTCCTTGCTGCCCTCAACGGACGGGGGTAGTCCAATGTCACTTGATACAAAGAAAAAGAAATAGAGGGCGTACCGGCTTAGTGCATGATCGTAAAAAATATTTACTGGAAGGATAAAAAGTAAGTATTGTACTCACAATAGGCAAACAGGTCAAAGGGACATCACACTAAACAGCGGTTTCTAATCAACATTCCATGCAAGTCCAAAAAAATGGAACCTTGGACTTCCAACATGCTAACGCATTTCAAGGTCTCAGCCTCTTCCTCAGGGCCACCTGGTGATTGACAGCCGTGGCCATGAATAGCAGTGCAGGTAGGGCACGCACGCCCCCTACCCGGAACTGCACAATCACGTATATATACGTGATTTTGCGCACCCCTGCCACCCTGTAGCAATATATCTGCTTTAGGGCGGTGGGGAAGAGGTTAAGTGATGTGATCCAAAGGATTGACACCTATGCAGACCTTGAATTGCTTCTTCTAGAACCGACAGGGTGCAGTAAGTAGTCAATGGGAGTTACTGTCATGACTCTAAAAAACGTACTGATAAAAATGCACATCTTCAACAACAACAATTCTCACCTTCGGCCATGTGAATAAAAGTATAAACACCGATAGCAACGTTGACACCAAGGATGGGATGATGGAACTAGAACTGGATGCTTCCAAAACGTTTACACCGCCCATCCTGTTCTCGAACAATCAACATCCACACATTCCATGGTCTCTGTTCTACCCGTGTGGACATAAATGGTGGGGTATCATCTCAACACTCAATGAAGCTGGCTTGGAGAAGCTACAAAAACGTATTCAACATTACAGGACAAGACCAGTTGAATGTCCCCCAACTACTACCAGCTTTACAAGGACCTAGACAAATGAGAACCTTCTCAGACATTTTAGGTCACAAATACACATTTAATACACAGCACCGGATCTACGGAGAAGGCACAACCTTCCTTGAGGCTGGTTTTGTAGAACAGAAGCCAACCCCAGTCTAGCATGAGATCTGAGACCTCGTCTCAAACAGAAAGTAAAAGCAAGCATGAGATGATTGATGGCAGAGAACCGTGAAGAGTTTCTGTTTCCAAGAACTGACACTGCTGTATGGACCCAGATGATAAAAACCACCACCGAAGATTATTTAGCTCAGGAGGCAACTCCCAGTAATAAGTAAACCTTTTCTATGAACTGCCAAGACATACCAGAACCTTCAGGACATCATTTATGTCCCTGAAAAATGTGTCAATAGATTCATCTTACAGAATAAAGTCCAGCTCCAGACAGCAATCTAGACTGCAAGGGGTTTTTTTATGCCTAGTGTCCTACTCCGGGATATAACCCAGAGATCAAGATCTTTGCTGCAACCTGCAATGTACCATCAACCAGGAGCTGCAGTACCTCTTCGTCACTCAACCGCGAACAAGCCTCTACCGCACAGGTGTCAAACTGGTGGCCCACCAGCTGTTGCCAAACTACAAGTCCCAAGATTGACAGTTACAAGCACGACTCCCAAAGGCATGATGGGACTTGTAGTTTGGCAACAACTGGAAAGGCTGCCAGTTTGACACCCCTGCTCTACTGTAAAGGCAGGGAGTCATAGGCTAGCCCCCGAGGTACAATGATGCAGAGAACTGTGCCAACATCAACTGGTCAGTCCAGCTCTCTTCCCTGAGGACTACCCACAGCCAGAAGGAGACAGAAAAAGAGTAACGTGAGCACTTGCAGACCACAGAAATTGGCATTTAAAAAAAATATGCTTGGGGGGCAATTAGGGGGCTTAAATTAAGCTTTCCATCAACACATTACTGTTTGCTTATTACATTTATAAGCTTTATTCCAGTTTCACATCACTGCGCGCCGGAGTCTGTTGACTGATCGAAAACAACGCACCCCCCATTCGGCTGATATCTAGTCTCAGCACTTGTTAGTCCTCACGCACCCGGGGCTGGTTAATAACACTGGCAACATTAGCTGTGTAAAGTCGCATTAAAAACGTGAGTTTTTCAGCATTTTGTAGCATTTTTGCATTAGCGTTTAGCTGCTTTTGGGGTTTTTAGCATTTTTTGGGTCAAAAAAAGTCCAAAAACGGCGTTTTACTGCTTTTTCTTCAGTGTTAGAGCGTTTTTACAGCTAAAAAACTCCTCTAGAAACTCATTAGTCCTGGATCAAAAAACGTTTATTACAGTCTGTGTGTAAACTAGAAGAAATAGAATATTAATAAGAAGAAAAAGAAGAAATAGAATATGAATAAGAAGAAGAAGAAGAAATAGAATATGAATAATAAGAAGAAAAAATTGCAACATTGTATCTATTTGTATCCATTTTGGATACAGATGTTTCTATTCGGATACAAACAGATACAATGTTGCTATACTTTTAAATGTCAAATATAATATCAGACTGAAATTCTTTTTTTTTTCTCTTCTTATTCATATTCTATTTCTTCTTTTCCTTCTTCATATTCTATTTCTTCTTTTTCTTCTTTTCCTTCTTCTTGCCGGTCACTGCTCATGCGCATTTTTTAAAAATCAGTAAAAAGATCGGCTGATTTGTCCATTATTGCCACGAAAATCGTCTGTACAACAAAATTGGCCAATTTTTTCCCCAACATGACCGATAAAAAAAAAGTGTCAAAATCACAAAAAACGGCCGACTAATTACCCCACTAATGATCCGAAAATTGGCCAATTTTTTTTCGGACGAAAAAACGGCCGGTTTTCTCCTGATCTGTGGCCTGCATTAGTCCACAATAATCTAGCTGTGTGATTTTGGGCAGTAGGAGGGGCAGCGAACTGATTCCAACACAAGTCTGCGGGGGGGGGGGCATACATACCCCATGCAGATAAAGTCCTCCACACTTTAATGCCTCATTCACGCAGCCAAATTAGCCGCGATGCTTCAATTATCCTATAGCTGCGATCCCAGATGCGTGCGCTAAGTAATGACAGGCTGGCACTCGCATGCATTTGCATACGAAGCGATTACTTGCGGTCAGATACAGAAGATCACCTCTGGAAGCAAGCTGCGCAAATCAAATCTCCTGAACACCAGCCTACTGAAAGCCTGATGTTTGACTCCTGCATGTTGGCTGTGGGTTTTCAAGCAAGAATTAAAATGAGCAGCAAAGTGCAGATCGCCTGTTCTTTGTATGTATTTTCATGCCGAATACTGGAGTCTGGAGAGCACCTACAACTATGAAGATACAAGTTCAGTCCTGACCCACAGCGTGTCTGCAAAGACAACCTTTGTGCAGAGCTGCAATGTCACGAGGTGAAAGAAAAGAGAATACAAAAAAAAAAAGGTGCTTTTCATGCGACCAGTATAATAGCTTTGTTTTGTTGGTGAAGGGAAATCCCAGACTGCGAATTATGCAAGTTCTTCCAGGTTCAGCAGATGTGACTCCACTAAGTTACTTCAGTTTAAAAAGGAACAATTTTCAGTGTTCTTTATTATTTTTGAGAGATCTAAATAAAAGGTGATTTGCATAAAGTTAGTCATTTGATCAATGTGTGATAAGTAAGCCCAACGCAAACCTGGAAAATGCGAATCGCGCAATGGAGGAAACATTGCATCAGCAAAGTTTACGTCTGCTGTACAGATTTCCATCCAGGGCTCATGAACATGGGTAGGTTGTTCCGTATAGAGGGAAAAAAATGGATGTTTTGGGGTACCTGGGGGGGGGCACAGGTGCAGTGTACTAGTAGCCTGTGAAGATCTAGGACAAGCTGAAATACGCAGACACTGAACAGGACTCATATATTGGACCATAGGCATAGAAGGACTATGGCCCTGTGTGCAAGTACCACTGGGAACACCAACCAGGCACTGCAGATCCTAGACTGTTATCGGCAATGGTACCTGTGTCCCCCAGGAGCCCACGTCACCTGTATGCAGTATAGACCAAACTGCTCCTGTGCATGGGCCCTAAATAAACCATTTTACTGACCAGTTAAAGCCCATGCCAGGAGACGTCCGCCCACACCCCCAAAAGGTACAGGGTTTGAAGATGATCTGATATCTGAAAGTGCGTGCACCGGGGCTGATCTGACATCGGAAGTGCGTGCACCGGGGCTGATCTGACATCGGAAGTGCGTGCACCGGGGCTGATCTGACATCGGAAGTGCGTGCACCGGGGCTGATCTGACATCGGAAGTGCGTGCACCGGGGCTGATCTGACATCGGAAGTGCGTGCACCGGGGCTGATCTGACATCGGAAGTGCGTGCACCGGGGCTGGTCTGAGGTGTGAAGTGCATGCATTGGGGCTGATCTGACATCGGAAGTGCATGCATTGGGGCTGATCTGACATCAGAAGTGCATGCACCGGGGCTGATCTGACATCTGAAGTGCGTACACTGGGGCTGATCTGAGGTGCATGAACGTGGATGCATGCATTGGAGCTGATCTGAGGTGTGAAGGGCATGCAGCATTGGGGCTGATTTGAGGTGTGAAATGCATGCATTGGGGCTCAACTGAGGTGTGAAGTGCATGTATTGGCTCTGACCTGAGGTGTGAAGTGCATGCGTTGGGGCTGATCTGAGCAGTTAAGTGCATGCGTTGGGGCTGATCTGAGGAGTGAAGTGCGTGCATTTGCTCTGATCTGAGGAGTGAAGTGCGTGCATTTGCTCTGATCTGAGGTGTGAAGTGCATGCCTTTGGGCTCACCTGTGGTCTGACGTGTGTGCATTGGGTCTGACCTGAGGTGTGAAAGGCATGCATTGGAACTGATCTGACATCTGAAGGGCATGCATTGGGGCAGATGTGACATGTGAAGGGCATGCATTGGGGCTGATGTGACATGTGAAGGGCATGCATTGGGGCTGATGTGACATCTGAAGGGCATGCATTGGGGCTGATGTGACATCTGAAGGGCATGCATTGGGGCAGATGTGACATCTGAAGGGCATGCATTGGGGCAGATGTGACATCTGAAGGCCATGCATTGGGGCAGATGTGACATCTGAAGGGCATGCATCGGGGCTGATGTGACATCTGAAGGGCATGCATTGGGGCAGATGTGACATGTGAAGGGCATGCATTGGGGAAGATGTGACATGTGAAGGGCATGCATTGGGGAAGATGTGACATGTGAAGGGCATGCATTGTGGCTGGTGTGACATCTGAAGGGCATGCATTGGGGCAGATGTGACATCTGAAGGGCATGCATTGGGGCAGATGTGACATCTGAAGGCCATGCATTGGGGCAGATGTGACATCTGAAGGGCATGCATCGGGGCTGATGTGACATCTGAAGGGCATGCATTGGGGCAGATGTGACATGTGAAGGGCATGCATTGGGGAAGATGTGACATGTGAAGGGCATGCATTGGGGAAGATGTGACATGTGAAGGGCATGCATTGTGGCTGGTGTGACATCTGAAGGGCATGCATTGGGGCAGATGTGACACCTGAAGGGCATGCATTGGGGCAGATGTGACACCTGAAGGGCATGAATTGGGGCAGATGTGACATCTGAAGGGCATGCGTTGGGGCTGATGTGACACCTGAAGGGCATGCGTTGGGGCTGAGAAGTGAAGGGCATGCATTGGGGCTGAGGTGTGAAGGGCATGCATTGGGGCTATCTGAGGTGTGAAGGGCATGCATTGGGGCTGAGGTGTGAAGGGCATGCATTGGGGCTGAGGTGTGAAGGGCATGCATTGGGGCTGAGGTGTGAAGGGCATGCGTTGGGGAGGGTTACCTTGAAACAGCAAGTTCAGCTCATTAATCATTAAATAATATCCATCAAGTTGAACTATTCATTAGCAGTACTTCTATCAGCATAAAAGCAGACTGGCGCATGCGCAGAAACTGAACGCAAACAGACACTCCTCTGCACTGTTGCTCACTGGCGCGGCGGTTGTCTAATTCGTGTGAAAATGGCGCTGAAAATGGACAAGGTTGCTGACCCCGCCATTGGAGCAATGAATACCAGGCAGCAGTGTTTTTATCTCTTCTTGTTTGTTCTGTTTTAGTGTCGTGTTTTGTTACCAGTATAGAAGCCAAAAATGTCTAAAAAGGGGATTTCCAGCTTTAAAACGAGTTGTTTTCAAACACAAACATACCAACGCCACCACTGCTGCGTAATCCGAGGTCTCTGAGCAAACAAAGTCAAGCTAAGTAGACAAAAGAGGAATTTGCAGATCGGGGACTTATTTCTTAAAGTAGAACTCCAGCCAAATTCTTTCCAGTCTTGGACAGAGCAGGTAAGGGCTAAAACCTCTGTCAGGTTTCTAATCATCATCCATGTCTCTGCTGAGATCTCCCACCAACTCCTACCCCATAGACAAGACCGTGGATGAGCATGGCCACGTGAGTGAAAATTCAACCCTTCAAAACTGGTGTCCCCATTGGAAGATTACCCTGTAACCTTGTTCTGGGGACAACCATAACATTTTACATTTTTTTCCCACCTTCTGACAAAGGTTGTGCCTCCCCAAAGGGACAAAGACAGTAATAAACACTAAAAAAAAAAAACTGAAATGCTTTCCATAATAAGAAAAAGAATAGACTGGAGTTCTAGTTGAAGGTTTAGTATACTCTGGCCCTTGGTGTGAGCTTCTCGAGATAAACTTGTAAAAAATGGGCAATGCTGATTTACAAGCCCCCCAGAACTACATCTCCCAAGAGCCCTTTCCCTACACATTCTCCCCAGAACTACATCTCCCAAGAGCCCTTTCCCTATACATACCCCCCAGAACTACATCTCCCAAGAGCCCTTTCCCTACACATACCCCCCAGAACTACATCTCCCAAGAGCCCTTTCCCTACACATAACCCCCAGAACTACATCTCCCAGGAGCCCTTTCCCTACACATACCCCCCAGAACTACATATCCCAAGAGCCCTTTCCCTACACATACCCACCAGAACTACATCTCCCAAGAGCCCTTTCCCTACACATACCCCCCAGAACTACATCTCCCAGGAGCCCTTTCCCTACACATACCCACCAGAACTACACCTCCCAAGAGCCCTTTCCCTACACATACCCCCCAGACCTACACCTCCCAAGAGCCCTTTCCCTACACATACCCCCCAGAACTACACCTCCCAAGAGCCCTTTCCCTACACATACTCCCCCGAACTACACCTCCCAAGAGCCCTTTCCCTACACATACCCCCCTAGAACTACACCTCACAAGAACCCTTTCCCTACACATACCCCCCAGAACTACATCTCCCAAGAGCCCTTTCCCTACACATACCCCCCAGAACTACATCTCCCAAGAGCCCTTTCCCTACACATACCCCCCAGAACTACATCTCCCAAGAGCCCTTTCCCTACACATACCCCCCAGAACTACATCTCCCAAGAGCCCTTTCCCTACACATACCCCCCAGACCTACACCTCCCAAGAGCCCTTTCCCTACACATACCCCCCAGAACTACACCTCCCAAGAGCCCTTTCCCTACACATACCCCCCTAGAACTACACCTCACAATAACCCTTTCCCTACACATACCCCCCAGAACTACATCTCCCAAGAGCCCTTTCCCTACACATACCCCCCAGAACTACATCTCCCAAGAGCCCTTTCCCTACACATACCCCCCTAGAACTACATCTTCCAAGAGCCCTTTCTCTACACATACCCCCAGAACTACATATCTCAAGAGCCCTTTCCCTACACATAGCCCCCAGAACTACATCTCCCAAGAGCCCTTTCCCTACACACACAACCCCAGAACTACATCTCCCAAGATCCCTTTCTCGAAACACACCCTCAGAACTATATCTCTAAGATCTCTTTCTCTACACACAAACCCCACCGGAACTACATTTCCCAACAGCCTTTTCCATATGCACACACTCCCCAGAACTAAATCTCCCAAAAACCCTTTCCCTACACACGCATCCCGCCAGAACTACATCTGCAAGATCCCTGTCCCTATACATACACCCCACTAGAACTACATCTTGAGGGGTCATCACAGAGGACAAGGGGGCGCTCTTTACGTCTGGAGGAAAAGAAATGTAATCTCCAAACACGGAAAGGTTTCTTCACAGTAAGAGCTGTGAAAATGTGGAATAGACTCCCTCAAGAGTTGGTTCTGGCCAGCTCAGTGGATTGCTTTAAAAAAGTCCTGGATTCTTTCTTAGATACACAGAATATAACTAACATTTATAGGTAAAGTTGATCCAGGGAATGTCCGATTGCCAGGAAGGAATTTTTTTTCCCAGCAGGAGCAAATTGGATCGTGCTTTGCTGGGGGTATTTTTGCCTTCCTCTGAATCAACTGTGGGTATAGGATAACTTTTTTTTTTATTAATGGTTGAACTGGATGGACTTTTGTCTTTTTTCAGCCAGACAACTATGTAATGTGTGCATGTGTAAAGGGACACAGAGGGGCGAGGATAGGTGAAGCTCAGCAGCCCAGCTGGCATGGCTGGCATTGCTGCTTTGGAGATCAGAACATTAAATCCAATGCGTTGTCAGTCCACAATAGGAGGTTAGGGGTACACTGGATTTCTGGCAGGTCAGTGGGCATGATCCTGTAATTGCTGCATTTTTAAATGATTAAAGCACTCCTGATGAAGTCACGTGACATAACGTGTAGGGTACGGCGATGACGTCAGGCCGCAAACCGGAAGTGCACGTGCTGCCATTTTGGAAAAGGGATTTCTGCACACTTCTTACAGCAAACACTGTACAGTGAGTTTTTAACCCTGTAGTGTCCCAAAAGGACACATTTTAATGTGAGTTTTACTAGATTGTTTTAAATAAAGTCTGTTTTGAGTGGCAATACTACACTATATTGAGCATTCTTTTGACATGGATGTGGAGCGATCTGGAGATGTTTAAAAGTGCTGGCTAACGGTGGTGAAGATCTATGTAGCAGTATACCCTCCCGGATTAAAGCGGAAAGCGCAGTTTGACCTGTCATCACGGGTCAAACTTGGAGGTGAGCGCAATAGAGTGTTGGAAGTGGATGAGCACTAAGGGGTGACACAGGAGCACCGTACACGTTCATACAGTAGTGTGTTACACTGGTCTATTTGAAGTACAGCGGATTTAAAGGGACGGTTCACCATTTTTTGAGACCATATTCGGATGACCCTTCTTAGTTGGTGTATTTGGATCACGATTGATAGGATATATACCACACAATTCCACGTGCTGATATTCAAGATTTAAAGGGACAGTTCACTAATAACCACTTCATGTCCGGACACTTTTACCCCCTTCCTGTTCAGGCCAATTTTCAGCATTCAAAAATTTTGAAAAAAGGTGTTTTGCTTATAAAAATTTGCAAATAAATAATCTTTCTTCATAAATCTTGGCGAACATTTATTCAGTTATTTTTTTAGTAAAAAAAAAATAACCCAAATTAGTTTATAACCAAAAAATTATAATTTTTCAAAAAAACATTTTTACATTTGTATTTTTTTTTTATATTATTATTTTTTTAACATACTGTCATTCTAGCAGTACAGTGTCACCATGGTGACACTGTACTACTTGTGGGTGGTGATGAAGATTGTTTTTTTTTTTTACACTGATTGCTTTTACACCCATAAAGGCTGTAAAAGCAATAATTTCTCCTTCTCTCTGGCTGCATTCTTGCAGCCATTGAGAAATACTGTGAGAGCTGATTGGTCTTAGCTTGTCACATGGTAAAAGGCTGTTGTGAATAGCCTTGTGCCATGTGACCTCTGTAATCATTCAAAGATTTCACAAGTAGTAAGCAATGATGTCAAAAGTGACATCTTGCTTACACCTATTCATGTGATAGCTGGTTGGCCAATCAGTGATAACATGATCGGGACCTCGCAGAGAGGTCCCGTACAGTGATTGGTGTTCCGCTGTGTCCGGAGGACACAGTGGGCACCGGATCGTGGTGCTACGCGCTCCCAGGGAGCGCGCACAGTCCAAAATGGTGGGCGCCGTTTATGAACGGCAACCCGCCCCTGCACTGCCACTGTCCGGCCGTTTATATACAGCGGCCGGACGGGAAGTGGTTAAGGACGTTATTTGTTGTTCGTTTATAGCACCGGTTATGTGCAGTTTATGGGGTCCTATATGTGTGTATTGGTAAGACATCTGCTATGGCACACATTGATTATCACAAGCACAGTTTTTTGTTTTTTCATTTGCACGTATTATATTGTTAGCACCATATTTGTATATAAATTGTTGCGCAGCTTTTTGTCATTTATTTATGATGACAGCACAGTGTAATGTAAACGGATTCATTTTCATCTCGCTCCAACACGTGCAGCACGCCTATCCTGTAAATCTCACTATTTAAAGTCTGGACTTGTAGAATAGGAAGCCAGGCCATTCACAGCCAGCCTATCGAACCGGCTTGACAGAGCGGCCTGTTCCTGCTGGTCGGTGAAATAGAGAAGGGTATAGATAGGTTAAGCACTGCGGTGTGCCTGGCTGTGATTTCACGCCTGCGTCTAATTGAGTGCATTGCTCCAGGGTGTCCTTGTTTCATTTCGTCTCACTCCACGCTCATTACTCTATTAAAATCACCGTTTCGGATTTTCCAGAAGTGAGCGAACGAGATACGACTCACCGCAGCTCCGGACTGTCACAGACCGGTCCTATTTTGGGGCTGAGCTATAAAACAAGATAAATAACTGGACCATTTCACTGCCAAAAAGATAGTCAGTTAGCGATATTAACCACCTCCCGCCCGCCATATAGTACAATGACGGACGCAAGGTGGTTCTCTCGTTCTGGGAGGACGTCATATGATGTCCTCCCATTCTCAGCGTGGCGATCGGCGGTGCGCTGTGTCCCTCGGACACAGCGGATCACAGATCCACGGAAAGAGCCGAAGATGTCGGCTCGGTCATATGATCAGCTGTGTCCAATCACAGCTGATCACATGTAAACAGGGAAGTGCCGGTTATCGGCATTTCTCTCCTCTCGAGCTGTCAAGCTGACAGAGGAGAGGAGAGCCGGAAATCGGCTTTCCACGGAGGGGACACGTACACTGATCGACAGGGCTCTGATGATCAGTGTGCCTTGATGATCAGTGTAGCCGCAGCAGCGCCACCTGTCAGTGTCCATCAGTGCCACATATCAGTGCCCATCTGAGCTGCCTTTCAGTGTCACCCATCAATGCCAATCAGTGCCACCTATCAGTGCCGCCAAACAATGCCAGTCAGTGCCGCCAAACAATGCCAGTCAGTGCCGCCAAACAATGCCAGTCAGTGCCGCCCAACCGTGCCAGTCAGTGCCGCCCAACCGTGCCAGTCAGTGCCGCCCAACCGTGCCAGTCAGTGCCGCCCAACCGTGCCAGTCAGTGCCGCCCAACCGTGCCAGTCAGTGCCGCCTAACCGTGCCAGTCAGTGCCGCCTAACCGTGCCAGTCAGTGCCGCCTAACCGTGCCAGTCAGTGCCATGTATCAGTGCACATCAGTGATGCCTGTCAATGCCCATCAGTGCCACCTACCAGTGCCTCCTCATGCATGCCCATCGGTGCCACCTATCAGTGTCCATCAGTGCAGCCTATCAGTGCCCATCACTGCACCCTCATTAGCACACAACAGTGAAGGAGAAAAATCACTTATTTACAAAATTTTACAACAAAAACAAGGAAAAATATATTTTTTTTAATTTTCAGTGGTTTTTGGTTTAAGAAAAAATAAAAATCCCAGAGGTGATTAAATACCACCAAAATAAAGCTCTATCTGTCACAAACAAATGATATAAATTTCATATGGGTACAGTGTTGCATGACCGCGCAATTGTCACTCAAAGTGCGACAGCGCTGAAAGCTGGAAATTGGCCTGGACAGGAAGGGGGTATAAGTGCCATGTAGGCGAGGGGTTAAAGTGTTATTAAACCCGCAGAGCTTTTCATCTTAACGAATTGAGCACCATAAAATAAACACTCCTTGGTAAACGATTTGCTAAAATTCTTACCCCAGTGATTCCAGTTTAAAAAACTCTCAAGTCTGCTAGCTTCTGCACTCTTGGTGCTGCTTCCCTGAACAACCAGACTTCACTGGAAAGAATTTGATAGTGGACAGTGCGCTCATCAGTTGATTAGCTTGGAGAAGGGAGGGGGGAAAGGACCTTGCCAGCCTAGGCTACAGGGCTGTGTGTTTCTATTCATGCACACAGTGTGGAGAGACACAAATCTAGTCCCTGCATGCAAGAGCGATGGAAGCTGCAAGATAAAGGAACCACCCTGAAAGAGGAAAATAGATAGAGAGATAGAGAGACAGACAGAGAGATAGACAGAGAGACAGACAGAGAGACAGACAGAGAGACAGACAGAGAGACAGACAGAGACAGACAGAGAGACAGACAGAGAGATAGATAGAGAGATAGACAGAGAGATAGACAGAGAGATAGACAGAGAGAGGGGGGGGGCAGACAGACAGACAGACAGACAGATAGATAGATCGATAGACAGACAGGCAGAGAGACAGAGAGAGAGAGAGA